>NW_025534338.1:0-25000 GCF_020615455.1 Coregonus clupeaformis | reverse complement strand
GGAGGGATACAGGGGTAAAAAGAACCAGATCTATCTCACTGTGGAGGGATACATGGGGTAAAAAGAACCAGATCTATCTCACTGTGGAGGGATACAGGGGTAAAAAGAACCAGACCTATCTCACTGTGGAGGGATACATGGGTTGAAAAGAACCAGACCTCTCAGTTTATTGTGAAATCTGGCTGTGCTCACACAGGCAGTGTACTGGAACCTGTAAAGTCAAGGATGTGACTATACTCTGTCTTTCACTCCCCACTCACCTCTGGCTATCTCGACTCCCCCTTCCATCCCTCCCCCCTCCCTCCCTCCCTCCCTCCCTCCCTCCCTCCCTCCCTCCCTCCCTCCACCTCCTCCACTCTGAGTTCCCCTGTTAAGACTGTTATGTTGAACAGCATGTGAAACCATGGGAGCTCACCCCGGGGCTTGGCTTGGAAGAGGCTTCCTCCCTGAACCCATGGTGACTCATGTAGACTGGTTTCCACCAATGATACTACGGTATGTGCTTTTTTTTTTTTTTTTGTCCATAGGAATGCGGCGCATGCAGTGGCGGAATAGAATACTCAGCGAATTGTTCCGTTCCGCCAGCGTCATAATGGTCTATTTCTGCTCCGCCTTCCGCTTCTGCTTCTGCTGGCTACTCTCTGGAGAGATGGCTGCACGCATGCATCCTCCGCAACCTGAAAATACTCTGCCAGTTATGGTGTTGGACACCTCCGCCACGCTGATCCTCAACACGGGGGGGGGGGCATCTCAGGGGTGCGTGCTCAGCCCCCTCCTGTACTCCCTGTTCACCCCATGAACTGTGTGGCCAAGCACGACTCCAACTCAATCATCAAGTTTGCTGACGACACAACAGTGGTAGGCCTGATCGCTAACAACAACGAGACAGCCTACAGGGAAGAGGTTAGAGCCTCTCCCTTCAACGTCAACAAAACGAAGGAGCTGATCGTGGACTTCAGGAGACGGCAGAGGGTAGGGCTGTTGCGGTGACCGTATTACCGTCACACCGGCGGTCACGAGTCATGAAGGCAGTCAAATTTCACGTGACCGTTTAGTCACGGTAATTAGGCTTCTCCAAGCTCTGATGCTGCTGATGGTACTCAGCACTCTATTGTCCCTCTAATCACTTTGACATCAATGCAAATGTGATCGGAAATCGAATCAAACACTTCATGTGAGCCCATGAGCTGATGTTGCGCAGCATTTCTATAGGCTATGCAATTGCGCATGAAAACAGAGTGATGGCCTCTATTAAAAAGAGGAGGATCCCATCAGCCTTCTATAGGCTAGGCCTACTATATTTATTCCTCAACTTTCCTAATATTAAGCACATTACTTATCTTTACAACAGGAGTATAGCCTATCTGGCTGGCATGAAAATGAACCACAAGAAAAGCATCCTCCATTCGCTATTTAAGTGCATAGATGACATGTATTTTTTCCTGCTGCCCCTGTTTTGAGACAGGTGCATGATAATGGTCCATTCTAAATAATAATAATAATAATATGCCATTTAGCAGACGCTTTTATCCAAAGCGACTTATAGTCATGCATGCATACATTTTTTGTGTAAATCAAAACAAATTTCACACATATATTATTTTGTATATATAAAGACAAGATTAAATCAAGAATAGTCCAATGTGTGACAAAATTAGCCTATCACTTGTGAATGATATATTATCACTTGTGAATGATGCCGAGCTAAAGGTAAGAAACATTGCCTTTTTTTGTGTGACTTTTTCTAATCATAGTCGTACACCTCATGTAGCCTAGCCCGTAGGCCTATATGTTTTGATAAGGGTTGTATCACAACTAAAGTCTTAAACTTCTTAAAATTAAGCACATTCATCCGCTTTACAAGGTGTTTAGAGCCTAACTGGCATACATAAGCAGCGCGTGAGTTTCAAGTTTGGGGAACATAATTTTCACCATAAAAATTCACCTTTATAATAAAAGCATTACATGCATCATTGCATTTGCGGTCACTTTTGATAATGGTGTTTTCCCGCTAATGGAACACTCGTGCTTATAGCCTACTGCCATGTGTGCATTGCTGTGCTTGTTATGTGAAGAAATAGTCTAATAGTTTATAAACATTTTAAGCTAAACTTTCGGATCTGTTGCGTCAGCCTCATTGTGTAAAAATGTTTGTTTGATGCTAGTGGTTGTATTCATTTGGGATCTATCACATCCCACAACTGTTTGGAATGTTTATTTCTCGCGTGGATGTTTTTGGGGTGCATTATTGCCACACACAGGGGATGCCGCCGGGAAATTCGAGGCATTATCAAGCGCTTCTCAAATTGTGAATGAGAGATTGACGAAGTGTGTACAGCCTGCGCCAAAAAAACAAAGCAGAGCTCATGCCTTTCAAGCGACTTTTTTTCAAATCATCATTAGAGTCGCATCATGCAGCCTTACAATGTATTAAAAATCTAAACATATAGCCCAACGTTTGTAGAACAACTAAAGTTACATTAATAACTCTAAATTAAGCATATAGTAATACCTATTTCTTTGTTAACCGCTCAACACAGAATAGCAGCATGTGCGCACTCCCTCAAATCGTTTGGAGAAAATATCCTCTCTATTTTATTCAGTTTGTTCAATTGTATTGTTCATACTATAAAATACTATAAAATAATGCCACGGCATTCTAAGCAAATCTTGTCTGCTAAATGAACTAGTGTAGCCCACAGCCTTATGGTCAAGAACTACCATCAGGACAACTCAGAGTATGGTATTCTGTTCTTCTGAAATAGACTACATTTTCTTCATATCATGTTTCTTTAGACCTGTCTAAAATAAATAATGGATTTATTGTGAAGGTGTAAGCTATATTACATGGATCTATTAGACTTTTTTTTAAATGTAGATGTTCCAAAGGTCTGCATCAGTGGCTTGTAGGCTATGCGTGGAAGCCAGGAGATGCTAAATGTATTTATGTTAATTAATGGTCAATTACCGTGAGACCGACAGTTATTTGCTGACGAGATTCCGTGACCGCCACAGCCCTAGCAGAGGGAGCTCGTCCCCATCCTCCTCGACGGGACCGCAGTGGATAGGGTCAAAAGTTTGAAGTTCCTCTGCGTGCACATCACTGACAACCTGAAATGGTCCCACCTACACCGACATCATGGTGAAGAAGGTGCAACAGCACAGGCGGCTGAAGAAATTCTGCATGGCGGCTAAGACCCTCGCATACTTCTACAGATGCACCATTTGGAGCATCCTGTCGGGCTGCATCACCACCTGTTATGATGTCTACATCTACGTCTGTTATGACACCCGGTGTCAACGGAAGGGTAAGAAGATCATCAAGGACCCTGAGTCACCCGGGAGTCGTTCGCTCGGCTACCGTCCGACAGACGGAGACAGTACAGGTGCATCAAAGCTAAGACAGAGAATCTAGAAAACTGTTAAACAGCCATTTCTAGCGGTGAGGACAGCGTCACTGACCACCTTCCGGAGACACTTGAAACCCTACCTCTTTAAGGAATACCTGGGATAGTATAAAAGTAATCCTTCATTGTATTTAGTTCCACTGTTTATACACACTGCATATTTATTCTATACTAGAGTCTTGACTTACTGTAATATATCTACTGCTGTAAATATACATCTTACTGTGTCTTGTGTAAATTCCCTTGGTGTACATATGAATAGATGTTGTTTTTCTTAACATTTCAATTGTTTGACATTTTTGTCACCATTTGACACCATCCAGGCTCTGTCGTAGCCGGCCGCGACCGGGAGACCAATGGGGCGGCGCACAATTGGCCCAGCGTCGTCCAGGGTAGGGGAGGGAATGGCCGGCAGGGATGTAGCTCAGTTGGTAGAGCATGGCGTTTGCAACGCCAGGGTTGTGGGTTCGATTCCCACGGGGGGGTATAAAAAATAATGTATGCACTAACGGTAAGTCGCTCTGGATAAGAGCGTCTGCTAAATGACTAAAATGTAAATGTAAAATGTAATTGTTAGGAGCTAGTAACATAAGCATTTCACTGCACCGCTATAACACCTGCTAAACTGTGTACGTCACCAATAAACTTAAATGATAGAATGGCACTGCAAGGAATAGCTCCTTTTTACGGGGTCCTGCTATTTTGTGTTTCCTATGACATATCTGCCTCGATTACCTGGTACCCCTGTAATTACCTGGTACCCCTGCACATCCACTCAGTACTGGTACTCCCTGTATATAGCCATGTTATTTCCTGGTACCCCTGCACATCCACTCATCAGTGGTACTCCCTGTATATAACTCCCTGTATATAGCCATGTTATTACCTGGTACTCCCTGTATATAGCTATTTTATTACCTCGTAGCCCTGCACATCGACTCAGTACTGGTACTCCCTGTATATATCCCTGCTGTTCCATAAGGTGTATTTTTATCTGATTTTTAAATCTGATTCTACTGCTTGCATCAGTTACGTGATGTCGAATAGAGTTCCATGTAGTTATGGCTCTATGTAGTACTGTGCGCCTCCCATAGTCTGTTCTGGACTTGGGGACAGTGAAGGGACCAGTGAAGAGACCTCTGGTGGCATGTCTTGTGGGGTATGCATAGTCGTCGTCGTCGGGTGAGGTTGTGTCTCTCTCTGGCGGGAGGTAAGCTTGGCTTATATGGCTTATATACATAGTTTGGGCTTTGTCGAGTAAAGCTTAAACTATGTATTTAGATTGTAGTTAGGTATTGTAGGTAGTTATCGTGGGTTGTTGTATGTAATTATTGTAGGTTAGTATTGTATTCGGCTGAGCCCGGTGAAGCACGAAGCTAGCTAACCCACTACCTGGACTAGCTAGCGGGTAGCTACTGGTAACTATTAGCAACTGTGGATAGTTGTTTCACGCCTGAGAGGACCTTTAATTACGCCAGCTAGCTGCCTACAATAATTACATACAATAATGCCTACCATTCAGCTGTTTTTCTAACCTCATTGTCTGAAGCGTTAACGTTAGGTAGTAAGTGGCTACTGTGCTTGAAATTTAGCTAGCTTGTTGCTACCTGGATAGCTACCAAACAATAGCTGGAACGAACAGACGCGAACTGGCTCAATTCAGTGGCTAGCTTTGCACTTGGCTAGCTAACAGTAGCTGCTAGGGGTAAGTTATAACCTACATTTGTGTTTTGTTTTTACATACTGGTAGCCCGAGTCGCTCAAGGGAATTCGGGACATGGGTGACTAGTTAACGTTAGCTTGGCTCTCTCTGTGTGTTCGTGCCGTGGGAGGAGGGGTTTCTTCTTTGTCTGAAAGCGATGGCTAGCTAGTATGCTAACTACTCTAGCTAACTAACTGGCTGAATAAGTTGACGACGGACTCGCTCAAGCTGTCGGGACTAACCCACAACATTAGACACGGACAGGAATGATCTGCTTGGCGTGTTGACACACTGGTGGTTTGTTGTGGCCGAGTATTGGTGCTAAACCGTGTTGTTGGAGTCCGGCATGCTAGTTGGCTGGGGCGTCATATGACTAGGTGCCCTGGACGATTTTCACGGAAGAATACTGTACCAAGTTAGCTAGCTGAATAAACTAAGTTAGTCTATTCCTAGAAAACATTGAACCGCTGTTGTTTACAACAATTATAGTTTCTGAGGTGGAAGTTGTGAGAGTTATATTTGGGTGTTTCAGTGAAACGTAAGTGAGGGAGGCCCCGCTCTCTCCTTTCCCAGATGTTTAGTTCATTTCATTCCGATCTCCTTTGCATTATTGTAGCCATTTTCTGTAGCCTGTAAACTATGCCTCTGTCTATCCCTGTTCTTTCCTCTCCGCACAGGCTATACAAACGCCACACCTGCCCAGGGACTGCGGTTGAAAATTAGCCGGCTGGCTAAAACCGGCACTTTTACTGAAACGTTGATAATGTGCACTGTCCCTGTAAAAATAAACTCAAACTCAAACTCAAACTCAAACACACCGCGTGGCTGCTGCCTCTCTAACCTGGTGGTCCCTGCACGCACCACCCACGTGGAGTTCCAGGTCTCAGGCAGCCTCTGGAACTGCCGTTCTGCTGCCAACAAGGCTTCTACTAATCTCACTGCAACTCCCCTCCATGTCTCCGACCACTACTTTGTATCCTTTTCTCTCTCGCTCTCCTCCAACACTACTCACTCTGCCCCTACTCAGATGGTAATGCGCCGTCGCAGCCTTCGCTCTCTCTCTCCCGCTACTCTCTCCTCTTCCATCCTATCATCTCTTCCCTCTGCTCAATCCTTCTCCCTCCAATCTCCTGATTCTGCCTCCTCAACCCTCCTCTCCTCCCTTTCTGCATCCTTTGACTCTCTATGTCCCCTATCCTCCCGGCCGGCTCGGTCCTCCCCTCCTGCTCCGAGGCTTGATGACTCATTGTGAGCTCACAGAACAGGGCTCCGGGCAGCCGAGCGGAAATGGAGGAAAACTAGACTCCCTGCGGATCTGGCATCTTTTCACTCCATCCTCTCTACATTTTCTTCATCTGTTTCTGCTGCTAAGGCCACTTTCTACCACTCTAAATTCCAAGCATCTGCCTCTAACCCTAGGAAGCTCTTTGCCACCTTCTCCTCCCTGCTGAATCCTCCTCCCCCTCCCCCCCTCCTCTCTCTCTGTGGATGACTTCGTCAACCATTTTGAAAAGAAGGTTGACGACATCCGATCCTCGTTTGTTAAGTCAAATGACACTGCTGGTCCTGCTCACACTGCCCTACCCTATGCTTTGACTTCTTTCTCCCCTCTCTCTCCAGATAAAATCTTGCGACTTGTGACGGCCGGCCGACCAACAACCTGCCCGCTTGACCCTATCCCCTCCTCTCTTCTCCAGACCATCTCCGGTGACCTTCTCCCTTACCTCACCTCGCTCATCAACTCATCCTTGACCGCTGGCTATGTCCCTTCCGTCTTCAAGAGAGCGAGAGTTGCACCCCTTCTCAAAAAACCAACACTTGATCCCTCTGATGTCAACAACTACAGACCAGTAACCCTTCTTTCTTTTCTCTCCAAAACTCTTGAGCGTGCCATCTTTAGCCAACTCTCTTGCTATCTCTCTCAGAATGACCTTCTTGATCCAAACCAGTCAGGTTTCAAGACTGGTCATTCAACTGAGACTGCTCTTCTCTGTGTCACGGAGGCTCTCCACACTGCTAAAGCTAACTCTCTCTCCTCTGCTCTTGTCCTTCAAGACCTGCCTACTGCCTTTGATACTGTGAACCATCAGATCCTCCTCTCCACCCTCTCCGAGCTGGGCATCTCCGGCGCGGCTCACTCTTGGATTGCGTCCTACCTGACCGGTCGCTCCTACCAAGTGGCGTGGCGAGAATCTGTCTCCGCACCACATGCTCTCACCACTGGTGTCCCCCAGGGCTCAGTTCTAGGCCCTCTCCTATTCTCGCTATACACCAAGTCACTTGGCTCTGTCATATCCTCACATGGCCTCTCCTATCATTGCTACGCAGACGACACACAACTAATCTTCTCCTTTCCCCCTTCTGATAACCAGGTGGCGAATCGCATCTCTGCATGTCTGGCAGACATATCAGTGTGGATGACGGATCACCACTTCAAGCTGAACATCGACAAGACGGAGCTGCTCTTCCTCCCGGGGAAGGACTGCCCGTTCCATGATCTCGCCATCACGGTTGACAACTCCGTTGTGTCCTCCTCCCAGAGTGCGAAGAGCCTTGGCGTGACCCTGGACAACACCCTGTCGTTCTCCGCTAACATCAAGGCGGTGACCCGATCCTGTAGGTTCATGCCCTACAACATTCAGAGAGTACGACCCTGCCTTACACAGGAAGCGGCACAGGTCCTAATCCAGGCAATTGTCATCTCCCGTCCGGATTACTGCAACTCGCTGTTGGCTGGGCTCCCTGCCTGTGCCATTAAACCCCTACAACTCATCCAGAATGCTGCAGCCCGTCTGGTGTTCAACCTTCCCAAGTTCTCACGTCACCCCGCTGCTCCGCACACTCCACTGGCTTCCAGTTGAAGCTCGCATCTGCTACAAGACCATGGTGCTTGCCTACGGAGCTGTGAGGGGAACGTCACCTCCATACCTTCAGGTTCTGATCAGTCCCTACACCCAAACGAGGGCATTGCGTTCATCCACCTCTGGCCTGCTGACCCCCCTACCTCTGCGGAAGCACAGTTTCCGCTCAGCCCAGTCAAAACTTTTCGCTGCTCTGGCACCCCAATGGTGGAACAAGCTCCCTCACGACGCCAGGACAGCAGAGTCACTCACCACCTTCCGGAGACACTTGAAACCGCACCTCTTTAAGGAATACCTGGGATAGGTTAAGTAATCCTTCTACCCCCCCTTACCCCCCCAAAAAAAAATAATAATATATATATATATATACATATTGTAAAGTGGTTATCCCACTGGCTATAAGGTGAATGCACCAATTTGTAAGTCGCTCTGGATAAGAGCGTCTGCTAAATGACGTAAATGTAAATGTGTCTGAGCTGTGTGCTAGTAGTTTAAACAGACACCTTGGTGCATTCAGCATGTCAACACTTCTTACAAAAACAAGTAGTGATGAAGTCAATCTCTCCTCCACTTTGAGCCATCAGAGATTTACATGCAAATTATTAATGTTAGCTCTCCATGTACATTTAAGGGCCAGCCGTGCTGCCCTGTTCTGAGCCAATTGTAATTTTCCGAGGTCCCTCTTTGTGGCACCTGACCACACGACTGAAAAGTAGTCCAGGTGCGACAAAACTAGGGCCTGTAGGACCTGCCTTGTTGATAGTGTTGTTAAAAAGGCAGAGCAGCACTTTATTATGGACAGACTTCCCCCCATCTTAGCTACTGTTGTATCAACATGTTTTGACCATGACAGTTTACAATCCAGGGTTACTCCAAGCAGTTTAGTCACCTCAACTTGCTCAATTTCCATATTATTTATTACAATATTTAGTTGAGGTTTAGGGTTTAGTGAATGATTTGTCCCAAATACAATGCTTTTCGTTTTTGAAATATTTAGGACCAATTTATTCCTTGCCACCCATTCTGAAAATAACTGCAGCTCTTTGTTAAGTGTTGCAGTGATTTCACTCGCTGTAGTAGCTGATGTGTATAGTGTTGAGTCATCCGCATACATAGACACACTGGCTTTACTCAAAGCCAGTGACATGTCATTAGTAAAGATTGGAAAAAGTAATGGGCCTAGACAGCTGCCCTGGGGAATTCCTGATTCTACCTGGATCATGTTTCTGTGTTCTGTTAGACAGGTAACTCTTTATCCACAAAATAGCAGGTGGTGTAAAGCCACAACTCATATGTTTTTCCAGCAGCAGACTATGATCGATAATGTCAAAAGCCGCACTGAAGTCTAACAAAACAGCCCCCACAATCGTTTTATCATAAATTTCTCTCAGCCAATCATCAGTCATTTGTGTAAGTGCTGTGCTTGTTGAATGTCCTTCTCTAAAATCATTTCAGTCGTTGTGGTAGCTGACGTGTATCGTGTTGAGTCATCCCCGTACACTACCGGTCAAAGGTTTTAGAACACCTACTCATTCAAGGTTTTTTCTTTATTTTTACTATTTTCTCTGTATGAATAATAGTGAAGACATCAAAACTATGAAATAACACCTATGGAATCATGTAGTAGCCAAAAAAGTGTTAAACAAATCAAAAAATATTTTATAGTTGAGATTCTTCAAATAGCCACCCTTTGCCTTGATGACAGCTTTGCACACTCTTGGCAGAATCTCAAATATAAAATATATTTTGATTTGTTTAACACTTTTTTGGTTACTACATGATTACATATGTGTTATTTCATAGTTTTGACGTCTTCACTATTATTCTACAATGTAGAAAATAGTAAAAAATAAAGAATAACCCTTGAATGAGTAGGTGTTCTAAAACTTTTGACCGGTACTGTACATAGACACACTGGCTTTACTCAAGGCCAGTGGCATGTCATTAGTTGAAGATTGAAAAAATTAAGGGGCCTAGACAGCTGCCCTGGGGAATTCCTGATTCTACCTGGATTTTGTTGGAGAGGCTTCCATTAAAGAACACCCTCTGTGTTCTGTTAGACAGGTAACTCTTTATCCACAATATAGCAGGGGGTGTAAAGCCATAACCCATACATTTTTCCATCAGCAGACTATGATCGATAATGTAAAATGCTGCACTGAAGTCTAACAAAACAGCTCCCACAATCTTTTCATCATCAATTTATCTCAGCCAATCATCAGTCATTTCTGTAAGTGCCGCGCTTGTTGAAATGTTTCAATTTAAGCGTGCCGAATGTCTGTTGTCAATTTGTTTACAATAAAATAGCATTGTATCTGGTCAAACACAATTTTTCCCAAAAGTTTACTAAGGGTTGGTAACAGGCTGATTGGTCAGCTATTTGAGCCAGTAAAAGGGGCTTTACCGTTCTTGGGTAGTAGAATTACTTTTGCTTCCCTCCAGGACTGAGGGCACACACTTTCTAGTAGGCTTAAATTGAAGATATGGCAAATAGGAGTGGCAATATCATCTGCTATTATCCTCAGTAATTTTCCATCCAAGTTGTCAGCCCCCGGTGGCTTGTCATTGTTGATAGACAACAATAATGTTTTCACTTCTTCTACACTCACTTTATGGAATTCAAAGTGACAATTCTTGTGTTTCATCATTTGATCAGTTTTTATTTGTATTTTATTTTTTATTTAACCTTTATTTAACTAGGCAAGTCAGTTAAGAACAAATTCTTATTTACAATGACGGCCTACCCCGGCCAAACCCGGACAACGCTGGGCCAACTGTGCACCGCTCTATGGGTCTCCCAATCACGGATGTTGCTGGCATGTCATGCCTAAATTTGCTAATCTTGCCAATGAGAAATCATTAAAGTAATTGGCAGTATCAATGGGTTTTGTGATGAATGAGCCGTCTGATTCAATGAATGATGGAGCTGAGTTTAACTTGTTGCCCAAAATTTCATTTAAGGTGCTCCAAAGCTTTTTACTATAATTCTTTGTAATTTTTCTTTGTTTCATATTGTAGTTTCTATGTTAACGTGGTCTATTTTTAGCACTTTTCTGGGATGATTGATTGTTTTTATTGCTTTACTGGGAAGCTTAGCAGAGGTAGACATGCTCATGTTATTTATGTTAGTGCAGGGTGAGCTGCACACAGTGGACTTCCTACTAGGGCACACCGGCTCAGTGCTAACAGTATAAATCTGGTTCATAGGCACATGATTACTGCATACAATAGCTGTAGGATCAGCAGAGGCATTCAGGGCGTTAAGAGGGACATAAATTAGGTTACTTGCATTGTGTGTTCCAACGCCCCTGGGATAATGTACATTTGCTTAAGCGTTATGACAACTCAGCGACACAATGGTAGGGATTAAATGAGCTGGGCTTGGGTCATTGATAAATCATGGAGGGGAGAGGGGGGTGGAGGGGAGAGAGGGGAAGATGGGAGAGGGGGTGGAGGGGAGAGAGGGGGGAAGCGGTGAGAGGAGTGGAGAGGGGGTGGAGGGGTGGGGAGAGAGGGGGTGAAGCGGGGAGAGAGGGCTGGAGAGGAGAGAGGGGTGAAGCGGGGAGAGTGGTGAAGAGAGAAGGGAGAGGGGTGAAGAGGGGGAGAGAGGGGTGAAGAGTGGACAGAGGTGGAGGGTGGAGAGGGAGAGAGGGCTGTAGGGGGAGAGGTAAGAGGGGAGAGGGGTGAAGAGGGGAGAGAGGGTGGAGGGGAGAGAGGGGTGGAGATGGGAGAGTGGTGAAGAGGGGAGAGAGGGGTGAGAGGGGAGAGAGGGGTGAAGAGGGAGAGAGGGGGGTGGAGAGGGGGAGAGGGGTGAAGAGGGAGAGAGGGGTGAAGAGGGGACAGGGGAGTGTAGGGGAGAGGGGGTGGAGAGGGGAGAGAGGGCTGGAGGGGGGAGAGGGGTGAAGCGGGGAGAGAGGGCTGGAGATTGGTGAAGAGAGAAGGGAGAGGGGGTGAAGAGGGGGAGAGAGGGGTGAAGAGGGGACAGGGGAGTGTAGGGGAGAGAGGGGGTGGAGAGGGAGAGAGGGCTGGAGGGGGAGAGGGGGTGAAGCGGGGGAGAGAGGGCTGGAGATTGGTGAAGAGAGAAGGGAGAGGGGTGAAGAGGGGGGAGAGGGGTGAAGAGGGGAGAGAGGGGTGAAGAGAGGAGAGAGAGAGGGGTGAAGAGGGGTGAAGAGAGGAGAGAGAGGGGAGAGAGGGGGTGAAGAGAGGAGAGAGTGGGGTGAAGAGTGGAGAGAGGGGTGGAGGGGAGAGGGGTAGAGGGCTGAATAGGGGAGAGAGTGGTGGAGAGGGGAGAGAGGGCTGGAGGGAGGAGAGGGGTGAGGAGGGGTGGAGGGGAGAGAGTGGTGGAGGGGAGAGAGGGGAGAAGAGGGGGGGAGAGGGGTGAAGGGAGAGAAGGGGGGAGAGCGGGATGAATAGGGGAGAGAGGGGTGAAGAGGGGAGAGAGGTGTGAAGAGGGAAGAGGGTGAGAGCAGGGGGAAAGAGGGAGAGATGAAGGGGGGAGAGAGGGGAGAAGAGGGGAGAGAGGGGGTGGAGGGGAGAGAGAGGGGTGAAGAGGGGAGAGAGGGCTGGAGGGAGGAGAGAGAGGTGAAGAGGGGAGAGGGGTGAAGAGTAGGAGAGAGGGGTGGATGGGAGATAGGGGTGAAGAGGGAGAGGGGGGTGAAGTGTGGAGAGAGGGGGAGAGAGGGGGAGAGAGGGGGAGACGGCTAGAGAGAGGTTGTCTGTGATATAAAGGAGGGGCAATGGGTTCCACCGGGCCTGGGGCCTAGAAATAGTATGAATAGAACAGGCTTGGAACCTCTAACCCTTGCAATTTGACTGGTCAACTCATTGGTACACTCGGAATAATAATATAATAATAATATGCCATTTAGCAGACGCTTTTATCCAAAGCGACTTACAGTCATGCGTGCATACATTTTTGTGTATGGGTGGTCCCGGGGATCTAACCCACTACCTTGGCGTTACAAGCGCCATGCTCTACCAGCTGAGCTACACAGGAATGTCTGCTTGGTATTGTGATACAACTATTTCTATGGTAATGTAGAATGTTAATTCGAATGATGTTAACTGATGTGGCTCATGTAATGGAATGCATTTTTTGTAATGTCAGTTGAGTTGATTCAACAAATCCCAGCACAGATTGATCGGTACACTTCCTGCTTCTACTTCCTGCTTTTACTTCCTGCGTTGCTTCTGTGGGTACACTCGCAATGGCCGCCAGTCCACAAGTTATGCCATCATTGACTTGAATGGGGGCGTCCGTTCTATTCATTCTATTTCCATGGCCTGGGGTGGGGTTTTAGTCTCCCAGTTGAGCAGATCAGGCTGGAGGGATGGAGGGAAACTCTCTCACGCACGCACGTACGCCACACACACACACACACACACAAACACACACACAGTGGGAACCAAGGGGTGGAGGGGAGGAGGGAGAGAGAACTCTCATGGGAGGTGGACAGGGGCGGAGGGAGAGAGAACTCTCATGGGAGGTGGACGGGGCGGAGGGCGGTGGAGTGATGATCCTCTGTTATTCAACACATCCACCACGCTGACCATCAACACGAGGGCCCCTCAGGGGTGTGTGCTAGGTCCCCTCCTCTACTCCCTGTTCACCCACAACTGTGTGGCCGAAACCATCATCAAGTGTGCTGACGACACGACAGTGGTAGGCCTGATCACCGACGGTGATGAGTCAGCCTACAGGGAGGAGGTCAGAGACCTGGCAGTGTGGCGCCGGGACAACAACCTCTCCCTCAACGTCAGCAAGACCAAGGAGCTGATGGTGGACTACAGGAGAAAGAGGGGAGAGCACGCCTCCATCCATATCGACAGGGGCTGTTGTGGAGCGGGTCGAGATCTTCAAGTTCCTTGGCGTCCACATCACTAAGGACGTAACATGGTCCACACACCCCCACATAGTCGTGAAGGCGTACGTGCCTTTTTGATGAACAAAAACTTTTTGTGGAAGGTACTACGCAGTGCACAGACCCCCCTCGCGCAATAAACTTTCTCGAGATACGTTGACTTTCCTTGCAGGCCTATTTTGGCGGGGAAGCTGTGAAGCCAGCTCTATAGCCTATTGCCTGTTTCTGTTTATGAGTCTTTTATTAAAGAATGTGAAACAACGTTGTGTCTGTTTGCTGCTTTTCATTAAATCATGCAGAGCTGTTCTTTATATGGCCTAAAATACATGCGTTCATATGGGCAGAATATGATCTATATTCTATAGCATTCCTGAAAATGGTAATACAGTAAATGGAAAAGTGATTATAGAGAGACAAAGTAACCATAGCCTCTGGTTAAAGGGTAAGGCTACACTGGGTTCTCACCATCATCATCATCATCATCATCATCATTATTCACATCATTCCAATTCAATCAAGTCACAATTATCAGCTTTGGTATTGACATCAGTGAGCAGGCTTTCCGAGTGAGGAGAAACAAATGTACCAACGGAAAATGTCTTGGGGGAAAAAATGATTATGAAATTGGACCACAGAAATCCAATGGTTTATGCAAAATGTCTGCGTTTTCCTCCCTGACATTTTAACAGTCTAATAAGTCAATTTAATATAGAACAACATCACAAAATCCATTTGGCCTATGGCATTTAATTTAATGTCATTATGATACAGAAAGTGTAGGCTATTTCAAAAGAACAGAATTGTCACGAGTTGCAAAGCCAGAACCCAGAAGCAGACCAGGACAAGGTAAGTTGAAACGAAGGTGAGTGTTTATTTACAATTCAAGAGTGATGCTGAATAATCCAGGGAACAGAGCGGAAGGCGTTGATTAGTTGTTGGGGGTGCAGTGGTTGATCCCATCGTGGGTCGGCAGCCGCCACCACCAGGCAGAGGTTGGATGAAGGTTCCGGACGGGTGACTGCAGATGGAACAAAACGGAGGTAAGTAAACAACAAGGTGCAAAAACAACAAAACTAACGCTAGGCTCTAAGACTGATACTCTGGTAAACCTACTGTTCATGGCTAACGATCCGGCAGGGAATGGATGTTAGGCCAGAGCCTAAGAAGGGTGATGATCAGGACCAGGTGTGCAGATTGCTGATGGGATGCAGGTGCGGAAATCAAGAGAGCTCCCCGGAGCGTTCCAGAACCCTCGGGAAACTGGAGATCACGAGCAGAAAAAACTAGTCCACAGACAGGACCCGACTCAGACTGCCGGATCGTTACAGTACCCCCTCCGGCGAACGCCACCGGGCGGACTCCCCGGAGCGCCAGGATGGAGGCGGTAGAAGTCACGGATGAGGTCAGCATCTAGGATCTGTCGCGCGGAATCCAACTCCTCTCTTCAGGACCATACCCCTCCCAGTCCACGAGATACTGGAAACCCCGGCCCCGCCCGTCTGGAATCCATGATTCGTCGCACCGTGTAGGCAGGACCACCTCCGATCATCCGAGGAGGAGGAGGAGGAGGCGGAGGAGGCAACAGAGGACTGAGGAAAACCGGCTTGAGGCAGGAGACATGAAAGGTGGGATGGACTCTGAGCGTCCCTCGGTAGTTTGAGTCGAACTGCCACTGGATTGATCACCTTCTCCACCACAAACGGACCAATGAACTCGGTAACAACTTCCTAGAGCTCCAGTCCGTAACGGAAGATCCCGTGTGGCCAACCAGACCCTATCTCCGATGGTATAGGTGGGAGCGGGGATCCGCGACGGTTCGCCTGGAGCTGATACCGGTCCGAAACTCTAAGGAGTGCCTTTCTGGCCCGATGCCAGGTCCGGTGGCAGCAGCGAATATGGGCCTGAACAGAGGGCACTGAGAGCTCCTTCTCCTGAGAAGGGAACAAGGGAGGTTGGTAGCCATACAGGCACTGGAAGGGAGACATCCCAGTGGCAGATGTAGGGAGAGTATTGTGGGCATACTCAACCCAAGGCAACTGAGAGACCCAGGAGGTGGGGTTGGAAGAGACCAGGCAGCGTAGCGTGGTTTCCATCTTCTGGTTGGCTCTCTCCGCCTGACCATTGGATTGGGGGTGAAAACCAGATGTGAGACTGACTGTAGCTCCAATGGCCAAACAGAAGGACTTCCAGACAGCAGAGGTAAACTGAGGGCCACGGTCGGAAAGCGATATCACTGGGCAACCCGTGGACCCTGAAAACCTCCCTAACCAGGATCTCGGGCGTCTCCGAGGCAGAGGGAAGCTTGGCAATTGGCACAAAGTGGGCGAACTTGCTGAATCTGTCCACGATAGTCAGAACGACCGTGTTCCCCTCAGAAGCGGGCAACCCAGTGACGAAGTCCAGGGCCAGATGCGACCATGGTCGCCGGGGAATAGGAAGGGGGTGAAGTAGTCCAGAGCTGGGCCGATTGGTACTCTTATTCTGCGCACACACTGGACAGGCAGCAACAAAACCCCGAGTATCCTCGGCCATGGCAGGCCACCAAAAACGTCTGCGAAGAAACGCCATTGTCCGAGCCACGCCAGGGTGACAAGCCATCTTGCTGGCGTGGGACCATTTGAGGACAGCAGGGACGAACCGACTCAGGCACAAACAACCGACCGGGTGGACCGTTACCGGGACCGGGCTGAGTCCGAAGGGCCGCCAGCACCTCCTCCTCAATCTTCCACATAACTGCTCCCACGACGCAGTTCCGGGGAGAATTGTCTCGGTCTTGGACCCACTCTCCTCCGTCTTGGAGAACATCCGGGACAAGGCGTCCGCCTTGCCGTTCTTAGATCCAGGTCGGAACGTCAGGGAAAACTTGAATCGTCCGAAAAACAATGCCCACCTGGCCTGACGGGAGTTGAGACGTTTAGCCGATTGCACGTAGCAAGATTCTTGTGGTCAGTCCAGACAATAAGCGGTTGCTCCGCCCCCTCCAACCAGTGGCGCCACTCCTCCAAGGCAAGTTTCACCGCGAGAAGCTCCCGGTTACCCACATCGTAATTCCTCTCCGCAGGCGAAAGGGCGACGAGTAGTAGGCGCAGGGATGGAGTTTACTGTCCGTGGAGCATCGCTGCGACAGGATGGCGCCAACTCCCACATCAGACGCGTCCACTTCAGCAGCGAACTGACGGGCCGTGTCCGGTTGAGAGAGAATCGGTGCGTTGGTGAATCGCCTCTTCAAATCCAGAAACGCTCGATCCGCCTCCGATTCCACTTGAAGGTCCTGATACTGGAAGTCAAGGCAGTTAGCGGAGCGGCCACACGGCTGTAATCCCGGATGAATCTGCGGTAGAAATTCGCAAACCCCAAAAATCTCTGGAGCTGCAATCTCGTACCGGGCTGGGCCCATTCCAGAACCGCTCTAACCTTCTCCTGGTCCATCCTAATCTCTCCCCTGGAGATGATGTACCCGAGAAAGGATGTCGTGTGGGCGTGAAACTCGCACTTCTCGGCCTTCACGAACAGGCGATTCTCCAACAATCGCTGCAGAACCTGCCGGACATGCTGGACGTGGTCGGAAGGTTCCTTCGAGAAGATCAGAATGTCATCCAGGTAAACAAACACAAAGAGACCGATCATATCTCTCAGGACGTCGTTCACCATACTCTGGAATACCGCTGGAGCATTGGTCAGTCCAAACGGCATCACCTGATACTCGAAGTGACCCATCGGTGTATTGAAACCCGTCAACCACTCGTCCCCCTCTCTGATCCGGACCATGTGATACGCATTGCGTAGGTCTAGCTTGGTGAACACCATAGCACCCTGTAAGGAGTCGAAGGCAGAACTCATCAAGGGCAGGGGATACTTGTTCTTGACCGTGATGTCATTCAACCCCCGATAATCAATGCACGGTCGAAGAGAGCCATCCTTCTTACCCACAAAGAAGAATCCTGCCCCCAGGGGTGATGACGAGGGACGAACGAGACCAGCAGCTAGGGACTCCTTGATGTAGGTCTCCAAAGCCTCACGTTCAGGTCGGGAGATACTGTATAACCTTCCCTTGGGGTAGACAGCTCCAGGGAACAGGTTGATGGCACAATCATATGGTCGGTGGGGAGGGAGTGACAGAGCCTTCTGCTTACTGAAAACTTCCCCAAATTCGTGATATGTCTCGGGAACCAGGGACAAATCTGGGGGTTTAGCCTCAATCACCTGACTGGGAACCGAATGGGGACAGGCAGTCTTGAGACAGTTAGCATGACAATCAAGGCTCCAACTCGTTACCTTGCCCGTCACCCAATCGAACGTGGGATTGTGTTCCTTCAGCCAGGGGTATCCAAGGACCAGAGGAACATGGGAAGACGGCAGAATGAAGAATGAAATCATCTCAGAATGATTCCCGACAACAGCATCTTAACCGGTTCAGTCCTCATCGTGATACGTGCCAGACTACTGCCGTCCAGAGTGGTAGCTTCAATGGCTTCCGGCAATTGCTCCTTGGAAAGCCCCAGCTGTTCCACCAACTCGGCATCTAGAAAGCTTCCACCGGCACCTGAATCGATAAAAGCGTTAATCGCTAAGCTCTGATTCCTGTTCATAAGGGTAGCCGGGAAACGGGGTCTGACAGAGGTATTGAGAGGTCGAAACTGGCTCGCTAAAAGTCCTCCCAACTTTAGCGAGCCGCGCGAGTTTGACGACCCGACTGGAACCTGAGAAGCTGATCGGCCGGATCGTTCTGTCACGAGTTGCAAAGCCAGAACCCAGAAGCAGACCAGGACAAGGTAAGTTGAAACGAAGGTGAGTGTTTATTTACAATTCAAGAGTGATGCTGAATAATCCAGGAACAGAGCGGAAGGCGTTGATTAGTTGTTGGGGGTGCAGTGGTTGATCCCATCATGGGTCGGCAGCCCCGACCACCAGGCAGAGGTTGGATGAAGGTTCCCGGACGGGTGACTGCAGATGGAACAAAACGGAGGTAAGTAAACAACAAGGTGCAAAAACAACAAAACTAACGCTAGGCTCTAAGACTGATACTCTGGTAAACCTACTGTTCATGGCTAACGATCCGGCAGGGAATGGATGTTAGGCCAGAGCCTAAGAAGGGTGATGATCAGGACCAGGTGTGCAGATTGCTGATGGGATGCAGGTGCGGAAATCAAGAGAGCTCCCCGGAGCGTTCCAGAACCCTCGGGAAACTGGAGATCACGAGCAGAAAAAACTAGTCCACAGACAGGACCCGACTCAGACTGCCGGGATCGTTACAAGAATACCATATTTTGAGTTGACTGTATAGGCTATCCGAGGTTCAACTTTAAGGCAAGGACATCTTTTAAAACTATTTTGATACTCAAAATGTGGTCCATTTTGTTTAGCAATCAGTATTTGTCCATCTCTCCCATTGTTCCCATTTTCAATAAAGAAAATATGCACGAGAGATTCACAAGACTATACATTGAGGGGAAAAAAGTATTTGATCCCCTGCTGATTTTGTACGTTTGCCCACTGACAAAGAAATGATCAGTCTATAATTTTAATGGTAGGTTTATTTGAACAGTGAGAGACAGAATAACAACAAAAAAATCCAGAAAAACGCATGTCAAAAATGTTAGAAATTGATTTGCATTTTAATGAGGGAAATAAGTATTTGACCCCTCTGCAAAACATGACTTAGTACTTGGTGGCAAAACCCTTGTTGGCAATCACAGAGGTCAGACGTTTCTTGTAGTTGGCCACCAGGTTTGCACACATCTCAGGAGGGATTTTGTTCCACTCCTCTTTGCAGATCTTCTCCAAGTCATTAAGGTTTCGAGGCTGACGTTTGGCAACTCGAACCTTCAGCTCCTTCCACAGGTTTTCTATGGGATTAAGGTCTGGAGACTGGCTAGGCCACTCCAGGACCTTAATGTGCTTCTTCTTGAGCCACTCCTTTGTTTCTTTGGCTGTGTGTTTTGGGTCATTGTCATGCTGGAATACCCATCCACGACACATTTTCAATGCCCTGGCTGAGGGAAGGAGGTTCTCACCCAAGATTTAACGGTAGATGGCCCCGTCCATCGTCCCTTTGATGCGGTGAAGTTGTCCTATCCCCTTAGCAGAAAAACACCCCCAAAGCATAATGTTTCCACCTCCATGTTTGACGGTGGGGATGGTGTTCTTGGGGTCATAGGCAGCATTCCTCCTCCAAACACGGCGAGTTGAGTTGATGCCAAAGAGCTCCATTTTGGTCTCATCTGACCACAACACTTTCACCCAGTTCTCCTCTGAATCATTCAGATGTTCATTGGCAAACTTCAGACGGGCCTGTATATGTGCTTTCTTGAGCAGGGGGACCTTGTGGGTACCTGCAGGATTTCAGTCCTTCACGGCGTAGTGTGTTACCAATTGTTTTCTTGGTGACTATGGCCCCAGCTGCCTTGAGATCATTGACAAGATCCTCCCGTGTAGTTCTGGACTGATTCCTCACCATTCTCATGATCATTGCAACTCCACGAGGTGAGATCTTGCATGGAGCCCCAGGCCGAGGGAGATTGACAGTTATTTTGTGTTTCTTCCATTTGCGAATAATCGCACCAACTGTTGTCACCTTCTCACCAAGCTGCTTTGCGATGGTCTTGTAGCCCATTCCAGCCTTGTGTAGGTCTACAATCTTGTCCCTGACATCCTTGGAGAGATCTTTGTTCTTGGCCATGGTAGAGCGTTTGGAATCTGATTGATTGATTGCTTCTGTGGACAGGTGTCTTTTATACAGGTAACAAGGTGATATTAGGAGCACTCCCTTTAGAGTGTGCTCCTAATCTCAGCTCGGTTACCTGTATAAAACACCTGAAACCAGAAATCTTTCTAACGATTGAGAGGGGTCAAATACTTATTTCCCTCATTAAAATGCAAATTTACATTTAAGTCATTTAGCAGACGCTCTTATCCGGTCGACTTACAGGAGCAATTAGGGTTAAGTGCCTTGCTCAAGGGCACATCGACAGATTTTTCACCTAGTCGGCTCAGGGATTAGAACCAGCGACCTTTCGGTTACTGGCACAACACTCTTAACCACTAAGCTACCTGCCACCCCCAAATCAATTCATAACATTTTTGACATTCGTTTTTTTGGATTTTTCTGTTCTTATTCTGTCTCTCACTGTTCAAATAAACCTACCATAAAATTATAGACTGATAATTCCTCTGTCAGTGGGCAAACGTACAAAATCAGCAGGGGATCAAATACTTTTTTCCCTCAATGTATGTAAATAATGTATTTCTGTTTTTTATTTTTTATTAAATTAGCAAACATTTCTAAAAACCTGTTTTCCGCTTTGTCATTATGCGGTATTGTGTGTGATTGATGAGGATGAAAAATAATTGAATCAATTTTAGAATATGGCTGTAAGGTAATAAAATGTGGAAAAAGGGAAGGGGTCTGAATACTTTCCGAATGCACTGTATATACAATATTCTGCCCATATGAATGAATACAATATTTCAAGCCAAACGTGATTTAATGAAAAGCAATAAATATACACGTTGTTTCCCATTCTTTAATAACAGACTCATAAACACAATCATGCAGTAGGCTACAGCTCACTTCACAGCTTCCCTGGCACTTCACAGCTTCCCCGGTGCTTCACAGCTTCCCCGGTGTTTCACCGCTTCCCCGTGAAACTCGAGCCTCATGCGGACGAAATTGTATTTTATTTTATTTTATTTCACCTTTATTTAACCAGGTAAAGCCAGTTGAGAACAGTTCTCATTTACAACTGCGACCTGGCCAAGATAAAGCAAAGCAGTGTGATTAAAACAACAACACAGAGTTACATATGGGGTAAAAAAACATAAAGTCAAAAAATACAACAGAAAATATATATACAGTGTGTGTCAAATGTAGCGTTATGGAGGTAAGGCAATAAATAGGCTATAGTGCAAAATAATTACAATTAGTATTACACTGGAATGATAGATGTGCCCAGAGATTATGTGCAAAATAGAGATAATGGGGTGCAAAAGAGCAAAATAAATAACAATATAGGGATGAGGTAGTTAGGTGGCTAATTTCAGATGGGCTGTGTACAGGTGCAGTGATCGGTAAGGTGCTCCTGACAACTGATGCTTAAAGTTAGTGAGGGAGATAATAGTCTCAGCTTCAGAGATTTTGCAATTCGTTCCAGTCATTGGCAGCAGAGAACTGGAAGGGAATGGGCGGCCGGGAGGTGTTGGCTTTGGGGATGACCAGTGAGATACCTGCTGGAGCGAAGACTACGGGTGGGTGCTGCTGTGGTGCCAATGAGCTAAGATAAGGCGGGATTTGCCTAGCAGTGTTTTATAGATGGCCTGGAGCCAGTGGGTTTGACGACAAACATGTAGTGAGGACCAGCCAACAAGAGCGTACAGGTCGCAGTGGTGGTAGTGTATGGGGCTTTGGAGACAAAACGGATGGCACTGTGATAGACTACATCCAATTTGCTGAGTAGAGTGTTGGAGCTATTTTGTAAATGACATCACCGAAGTCAAGGATCGGCGTAGGATAGTCCGTTTACGAGGGCATGTTTGGCAGCATGAGTGGAAGGAGGCTTTGTTGGGTGAAATAGGAAGCTGATTCTAGAATTTAACTTTGGATTGGAGATTCTTAATGTGAGTCTGGAAGGAGAGTTACAGTCTAACCCAGACTCTTAGATATTTGTAGTTGTCCACATGCTCTAGGTCAACCGTCAAATAGTGATTCTAGTTCGAATTGGCGGGTCAAGCGTTAGATTGAAGAGCATGCATTTAGTTTTACCTGAGTGTTTAAGACGGTTGGAAGCTACTGAAGGAGTGTTTATGGCATTAAGCTTGTTTGGAGGTTTGTTAACACAGTGTCCAACAGAAGGGCCAATTATACAAATGGTGTGCAGTCTGCTAAGTAGGAGTGTGAATCTGAAAGTCACCAGCGCGGCATCATTATTCACGGAGAAAAGAGTTGGCCCAGGAGGTACCCTGTGGCACCCCCATAAAACTGCCATAGGTCCAGACAACAGGCCTCGAAATTACATTAACTCTATCTCTAAGTAGTTGGTGAACCAGGCGAGGCAGTCTTTGAGAAACCAAGGCTATTTAGTCTGCAATAAGAATGCAGTGGTTACAGAGTCAGCCTTGGCTGGAAGTGGTAACGCTGCACAGAGTACTATCTAATTCTTCATTTATAATACTCGTTTAGACCTTGAGTGGCTGAATTCACCCCTACCAGCTTCCGAATTGAGATGATATTGAATGTCGATGATCTGTTTTTCAATAATTTTCGGCAATGGATATAGGTCTGTAACAGTTTGGATCTAGAGTGTCACCCCCTTTGAAGATTACACGTAGCAGCTTTCCAATCTCAGGGATCTCAGGCGTTACGAAAGAGAGGTTGAACAGGCTAGTAATAGGGCTTTCACGACAATTTAGTGGCTAGTTTTAAAAGAAAGGGTCCAGATTATCTAGCCCAAAGCTGATTTTGAGGTCCAGATTTTGCAGCTCTTTCAGAACATCGGCTGTCTGAATTTGTGTGGGGGATTGTTCCTTGCAGTTTGTTATTTCAGCCATAGATACCCTAGCAAAATATTATTAATTTATATGTGGTGATGTGTTCCTAGCCTCCAGTGCAGTTCCTAGAGGAAGTCTCTTATTCTACTTTCACAGTTCCCTTTTTGTTAGCGGAGGAAAATCTGTTTTTAAATATTATGCTTTGTGGTGTTGCTTCATCTGAAAATTGCCTCTTCCCATTCAGGAAGATGAAAATTTTGTCCTATCCCCACACTCCAAAAAGGTCTACAGCTGCACACTGCCCAGGCATCTTACTGTCCCCACTTATTAAAGTGGCAACTGCACATCCCTCGACCGCAAGGCGCTACAGAGGTGATACGGACAACCCAACCACATCAGCTGGGCACAACCTCCCCTCCATCCAGACCTCTATACCCAGGCGGTGTCGGAGCCTGAAGATTGTCAAAGCCTCCAGCCCACCCACATGCCATAGATGTTCTCTTACGACAATGAGTACCACATCGGGTCTCGACCAACGGCTCCACACAGCTTCTATCCGAAGCCATAAACTGCTAAATAGCAATAAATTAAATACACCAACTACTAAACAGCAATAAACTGCTAAATAGTTAATCAAATACTACCCGGTTTATCTGTTACCTTATTTTGCACCCCTACGTCCCTCTATACTCTACCTCACTCACTCACCACATACCCACACACACCTTTATGCCACACTCCACACCTATACACAACGCACACACTACACACAACACACACACGCTGCACACACACGCACACACCGCCCACTAACTCTCCCCACACATCACAACAGTAGCTCACACCACACATTCAAGTTACTCCACCCTCAGTAACTCCACCACATCCCATGCCATTAACTCTCCACACATCCCTAACAGTTACTCCACCACACATTCACTCCAGTAACTCCACCACACTCCTCATAACTCCACTACACATCCCAAATAACTCCACCACACATCCCATACTCCACCACACATCTCAGTAACTCACACCACACTCCCAGCATAACTCCACACACACCCTCCAGTTCACTCTCCACACATTCCTCATCACCACACACACCCTCCATTACTCCACCACACATTCTAACAACTCCCCCTCTCCCAACAACCCCCACACTCCCCCCTTCCCAACATAACTCCCACTTACACCCTCATAACTCCACAACACACCCTCCAGTTACTCCCCCATTCAAACAATACTCCACCACACATACCTCCAGTTACTCCATCACACATTCCAACAGTAACTCCACCACACACATCCCAACGGTGGCTCCACCACACAGCCTCAATTGTAACTCCACCAGCACCCTCCCATAACTCCACCCACATCCCAAGCATTATCTCACACACCTCTCAACAGTAACTCCACCACACCCTCCAATTCCCCACACATCCCAACAGTAACTCCACCACATCCTAATAACTCCACCACACATCCCTCCCTACTCCACCACACATCTCAACTAATCTCCTCACCTCACTCCAAGTAACTCCACCCACACATCCTCAACAGTACTCCTCACACATCTCAACTTGTTACTCCACCACACCCTCCCAGTAACTCCACCCCATCCCAGCAGTAACTCCACCACACATCTAACAGTATCTCACACATCCCTCAATGTACTCACACATC
>NW_025534337.1:0-220529 GCF_020615455.1 Coregonus clupeaformis | reverse complement strand
CAGGTGTGCCAAGCTTTTAGCGTCATACCCAAGAAGACTCAATGTTGTAATTGCTGCCAAAGGTGCTTCAAGAAAGTACTGAGTAAAGGGTCTGAAAACGTATGTAAATTTGATATTTCAGTTTTTTAATTAATAAATTAGGAAAAACGTCTAAAAACCTGTATTTTGCTTAGACATTATGGGGTATTGTGTGTAGATTGAGGGGAAAAAAACTATTTAATCAATTTTATAATATGGCTGTAACGTAATTAAATGTGGAAAAAGTCAAGGGGTCTGAATACTTTCAGATTGCACTGTATATAGCCGAGCTATCATTGACTAGGTATTGGCACACCATGTACAGTGGGGAAAACAAGTATTTGATACACTGCCGATCTTGCAGGTTTTCCTACTTACAAAACATGTAGAGGTCTACAAATTTTATTATAGGTACACTTCAACTGTGAGAGACGGAATCTAAAACAAAAATCCAGAAAATCACATTGTATGATTTTTAAGTAATTAATTTGCATTTTATTGCATGACATAAGTATTTGATACATCAGAAAAGCAGAACTTAATATTTGGTACAGAAACCTTTGTTTGCAATTACAGAGATCATACGTTTCCTGTAGGTCTTGACCAGGTTTGCACACACTGCAACAGGGATTTTGGCCCACTCCTCCATACAGACCTTCTCCAGATCCTTCAGGTTTCGGGGGCTGTCGCTGGGCAATACGGACTTTCAGCTCCCTACAAAGATTTTCTATTGGGTTCAGGTCTGGAGACTGGCTAGGCCACTCCAGGATCTTGAGATGCTTCTTACGGAGCCACTCCTTAGTTGCCCTGGCTTTGTGTTTCGGGTCGTTGTCATGCTGGAAGACCCAGCCACGACCCATCTTCAATGCTCTTACTGAGGGAAGGAGGTTGTTGGCCAAGATCTCGCGATACATGGCCCCATCCATCCTCCCCTCAATACGGTGCAGTCGTCCTGTCCCCTTTGCAGAAAAGCATCCCCAAAGAATGATGTTTCCACCTCCATGCTTCACGGTTGGGATGGTGTTCTTGGGGTTGTACTCATCCTTCTTCTTCCTCCAAACACGGCGAGTGGTTTACACCAAAAAGCTCTATTTTTGTCTCATCACACCACATGACCTTCTCATTCCTCCTCTGGATCATCCAGATGGTCATTGGCAAACTTCAGACGGGCCTGGACATGCGCTGGATTGAGCAGGGGGACCTTGCGTGCGCTGCAGGATTTTAATCTATGACGGCGTAGTGTGTTACTAATGGTTTTCTTTGAGACTGTGGTCTCAGCTCTCTTCAGGTCATTGACCAGGTCCTGCCGTGTAGTTCTGGGCTGATCCCTCACCTTCCTCATGATCATTGATGCCCCATGAGGTGAGATCTTGCATGGAGCCCCAGACCGAGGGTGATTGACCGTCATCTTGAACTTCTTCCATTTTCTAATAATTGCGCCAACAGTTGTTGCCTTCTCACCAAGCTGCTTGCCAATTGTCCTGTAGCCCATCCCAGCCTTGTGCAGGTCTACAATTTTATCCCTGATGTCCTTACACAGCTCTCTGGTCTTGGCCATTGTGGAGAGGTTGGAGTCTGTTTGATTGAGTGTGTGGACAGGCGTCTTTTATACAGGTAACGAGTTCAAACAGGTGCAGTTAATACAGGTAATGAGTGGAGAACAGGAGGGCTTTTTAAAGAAAAAATTAACAGGGCTGTGAGAGCCGGAATTTTTACTGGTTGGTAGGTGATCAAATACTTATGTCATGCAATAAAATGCAAATTAATTACTTTAAAATCATAAAATGTGATTTTCTGGATTTTTGTTTTAGATTCCGTCTCTCAAAGTTGAAGTGTACCTATGATACAACATTACAGACCTCTACATGCTTTGTAAGTAGGAAAACCTGCAAAATTGGCAGTGTATCAAATACTTGTTCTCCCCACTATATATAGCCAAGTTACCATTGCTCATTGTGTATTAATTCCTCATGCTACAATCTTTTTCCTATTATTATAATTGTTGTATTGTGTTCTCCATTGTTGGTCAACATTTCACTGTTAGTCTACACCTGTTGTTTACCAAGCATGTGACAATTAAAATGAAATGACTACGTATTTAGTTAATTGTCTTCTAAAACTATACTGAAAAAATATATAAACTTGACATGTAAAGTGTTGGTCCCATGTTTCATGAGCTAAAATAAAAGATGCCATAAATTTTCCAGATGCACAAAAAACGTATTTCTCTCAAATTTGGTAAACAAATTTGTTTCCATTTCTGTTAATGAGCATTTCTCCTTTGCCAAGATAATCAATCCACCTGACAGTTGTGGCATACCAAGAAGCTGATTAAACAGCATGATCATTACACAGGTGCACCTTGTGCTGGGTACAATGAAAGGCCACTCTGAAATGTGCAGTTTTGTCACACAACACAATGCCACGGATGTCTACATTTTGAGGGAGTGCGCAATTGGCATGCTGACTGCAGGAATGTTCACAAGAGCTGTTGCCAGAGAATTTAATGTAAATTTCTCTACAGAGGATTTGGCAGAACGTCCAACTGGCTTCACAGCCGCAGACCACGTGTAACCGTGCAAGCCCAGGACCTCCACATCTGGCTTCTTCACCTGCAGGATAATCTGAGATCAGCCACCCGGACAGCTGATGAAACTGAGGAGTATTTATATCTGTAATAAAGCCCTTTAGTGGGGGAAAATAATTCTTATTGGCTGATGGGTGGGCCTGGCTCCCAAATGGTTGGGCCTATGCCTTCCCCTTAGGTCCTAATTAATGTACAGTGGGGAAAAAAAGTATTTAGTCAGCCACCAATTGTGCAAGATCTCCCACTTAAAAAGATGAGAGAGGCCTATAATTTTCATCATAGGTACACGTCAACTATGACAGACAAATTGAGGAAATAAAATCCAGAAAATCACATTGTAGGATTTTTAATGAATTTATTTGCAAATTATGGTGGAAAATAAGTATTTGGTCACCTACAAACAAGCAAGATTTCTGGCTCTCACAGACCTTCTTTAAGAGGCTCCTCTGTCCTCCACTCGTTACCTGTATTAATGGCACCTGTTTGAACCTGTTATCAGTATAAAAGACATCTGTCCAAAACCTCAAACAGTCACACTCCAAACTCCACTATGGCCAAGACCAAAGAGCTGTCAAAGGACACCAGAAACAAAATTGTAGACCTGCACCAGGCTGGAAAGACTGAATCTGCAATAGGTAAGCAGCTTGGTTTGAAGATATCAACTGTGGGAGCAATTATTAGGAAATGGAAGACATACAAGACCACTGATAATCTCCCTCGATCTGGGGCTCCACGCAAGATCTCACCCCGTGGGGTCAAAATGATCACAAGAAGGGTGAGCAAAAATCCCAGAACCACACGGGGGGACCTAGTGAATGACCTGCAGAGATCTGGGACCAAAGTAACAAAGCCTACCATCAGTAACACACTATGCCGCCAGGGACTCAAATCCTGCAGTGCTAGACGTGTCCCCCTGCTTAAGCCAGTACATGTCCAGACCCGTCTGAAGTTTGCTAGAGTGCATTTGGATGATCCAGAAGAGGATTGGGAGAATGTGATATGGTCAGATGAAACCAAAATAGAACTTTTTGGTAAAAACTCAACTCGTCGTGTTTGGAGGACAAAGAATGCTGAGTTGCATCCAAAGAACACCATACCTACTGTGGAGCATGGGGGTGGAAACATCATGCTTTGGGGCTGTTTTTCTGCAAAGGGACCAGGACGACTGATCCGTGTAAAGGAAAGATTGAATGGGGCCATGTATCGTGAGATTTCGAGTGAAAACCTCCTTCCATCAGCAAAGGCATTGAAGATGAAACGTGGCTGGGTCTTTCAGCATGACAATGATCCCAAACAACGCCCGGGCAACGAAGGAGTGACTTCGTAAGAAGCATTTCAAGGTCCTGGAGTGGTCTAGCCAGATCTCAACCCCATAGAAAATCTTTGGAGGGAGTTGAAAGTCTGTGTTGCCTAGCGACAGCCCCAAAACATCACTGCTCTAGAGGAGATCTGCATGGAGGAATGGGCCAAAATACCAGCAACAGTGTGTGAAAACCTTGTGAAGACTTACAGAAAACGTTTGACCTGTGTTATTGCCAACAAAGGGTATATAAGAAACTTTTGTTATTAACCAAATACTTATTGTCCACCATAATTTGCAAATAAATTCATTAAAAATCCTACAATGTGATTTTCTGGATTTTTTTTTCTCATTTTGTCTGTCATAGTTGACGTGTACCTAGGTTGAAAATTACAGACCTCTCTCATCTTTTTAAGTGGGAGAACTTGCACAATTGGTGGCTGACTAAATACTTTTTTTCCCCACTGTAAGTTGAATGCACCAATTTGTATGTCGCTCTGGATAAGAGCGTCTGCTAAATGATGTAAATGTAATTAACAGTGAGTACAAACCCAGCCTGCCTCTCTCCTTCCACACTGAGTCCAAACTTACAGTCACTGGGTCCTGATTGTGACAGTGGAGCCCAGTTTGCTAAGCAGGATCCAGAGATGGCATCAGTGAAGCTGTAAGACTGCAGTCAAACACTGGAGCTGAATGTCAACATTAAAGATGAAGAAGAGGAGGAGAAGATTGGGAAATCTGTTTCTCATGGTAAGAGTAGGTTCTTTAGTGATCATATGTACAGTACACCTCACCTGCTACTCATGAAAATACTTCAATTTATGTATTAACAAAGTCTACTAAAATGTTTATCTGACACCATAAAGATTATTAAAATATGCAAGCAAGCATTAGGCAATGAGTTGTGTTGACTAGCAAGAATTGGTCTGATATTGGAATACTAAAGGTAAATAGATTTAATGACATTGTAAAATTAACGATTTACTTACATTTTTTTAATTGTTAGAGGAACTAGGGTTATGTGCCTTGCTCAAGGGCACATCGACAGATTTTTCACCTTGTCGGCTCGGGGATTCAAACCAGCAACCTTTCAGTTACCTTCTGCCCAAGTCATAAAGCCTAAGTTACAAGTCAATACTGACATTACCAAAACATTAAGTATCTAAACATGATCAGACAGGAAGAGAAAGACAAAGAATCCATAGCTGACTCTCTCCTCTGTTCTCATCCTCCTAGATGTATGCCTTTGACACCATGAACCATCAGATCCTCCATTCCACCCTCTCAGGGTTCGTCATCTCAGGCTCTGCACTCTCCTGGATTGTATTCTACCTGGCAGGTCACTCCTACCAGGTGGTGTGGAGAGGATCTGTGTCTGCATCACGTGCACTACTGGTGTCCCCCAGGGCTCAGTTCTAGGCCCTCTCCTCACATGGTCTCTCCTATCATTGTTATGTGGATGCCACTCAACTAATCTTCAAATTCCCCCCTTCTGACACCCAGGTGGCAACACGCATCTCTGCGTGCCTGGCTGATATCTCAGCTTGTATGTCGGACCACAGGTTCGGACCACAGGTTCAAGCTCAACCTCAACAAAACGGAGCAACTCTTCCTCCCGGGAAAGACCTGCCCGCTCTAAGGCCTGTCCATCATGGTTGACAACTCCACGGTGTCCCATTCCCAGAGTGCAAAGAACCTTGGCGTGCTCTGCAAACATCAAAGCAGTGACTCGCTCCTGCAGGTTCATGCTCTACAACAGCCAACCCCAATAAGCGGCCCGCGGGCCAGATCCGTCCCGCAAGAGCCAAATGTCTAGCCCACACTGACAGCATTGGCATTCACTTGTTAAAATAAACATGAATTTAATATCCGCGGCTCTGCTTTATTTTGAAATGATCCCACACCTTGACCTGTGGACTTTACCGCGTGCATACGTAAGACGTGCCTCGCGCGCTTTGCGTACTCGTCTCCACTCGACTAGCTACCTAGTGTAGTGTCATACACACACAGTAGCCGCAGCCGCTCGCCAGTTAACCCTCTTTCATCGAAAGGACTGACCACTTCCTCACAAAAAAATATTAAATCCAGTCAAACCAACATGGCATTCGCCAAGATACGCAAGGTAGACCAGGAGAACCGTCAGTTCAAAACTGACTGGACTGAGAGGTATTGCTTTTTTTTACCGGACCACAACAGTGCTAAGCCCACATGCTTAATATGCATGCAGACTGTAGCTGTAATCAAAGCGGACAATCTGAAGCGGCATTTTAACTATATTCATGCTGCCAGTTTTAATGCAAACTACCCAGAAAAATCAGTGACTTTTTGAGCTTTTTAACTGACAACAAGGTGATATCAGATGTTCCTTTTTGTGTGACATCATGTCTCATCTAAATCACCTTAACCTGCGACTACAAGGCAAGAACCACACTGTTGCTGACATGTATGAGGCAATTGAAGCTTTCCGGTCAAAGCTGCACCTCCTGGAGAGAGACATTCATGGGAGAAAGTTGCACTTTCCACGTCTGCTTGAGCATTGTGAGAAGAATAAAATGCTGGAAGATCCAGCAATGAAGGATTTTGTGTCCAGGCTGGCAGAAAACTTCAAGGAAAGATTTGAAAGCTCCCCTAAACTCTCAGCTGACATCCTTCTCTTCGTAAGACAGTCGTTTTCTGTGTCAGCTGACGGCCAGTGGACTGCAGAGGCCAAAAAGCTGGTGCCTTCCATAGATGAGGCTGCTCTTCAGATGGAAATCTTGGAGATGGGAACATCTGATTTGCTCAAAGCTCAACACAAGGATGCACTGGTGAGTGACTTTTGGATCAACGTGGTTCCCCAAGCTCGTTTTAAAAACACCAGAGATATTGCAATGCTCCTACTCACGATGTTCCCCTCAACATACATCTGTGAATCAGCATTTTCTTCAATGAATGCTATCAAGAGCCAGGACAGAAACAGACTCTCAGATTCACATCTTGGACAGTGCCTCAGGATTGCCACAACAGAATACAAGCCTGACATCAGAAAGGTTGCCTCATCCCGTAGCTCTCACTTCTCTCACTGATTGGTGAGTGAACCAGATCCAATTATTTTTTTGCTATTTTTCAATCTTCTTGTGGTATAATAATTATTAAAATGAAATAACCATTTCATATTTAATAGCATGTTTCCTACTAAATATGCTACACAGCTTAAATAAAAGTAAATGGCATCCAACTAGTTAGTAAAATTTAAAATGTAATACACAGCAATAAAAAAATAATACACCAACAAAAGCTAAATAATTATATTGTCACATTAATATCAAACACTTTTGGTTGTTAACAGCTTGATATTATTTGGTTCACATATTTTAAAAGTTTAAAAACTAATGTGGCATATTCTGATAACACATTTGAAAAGTACCTAACTAAAGATCTCTGTCTGTCTGTGTTTGTCCTTCTGTCTCTTCTCTTAGAAAGACCGTCTGAACGCAGATATCCAAAGCATGGGTGTTCCAGACAGAAGTGGGCACTGTGTGTGTGTGTGTGTGTGTGTGTGTGTGTGTGTGTGTGTGTGTGTGTGTGTGTGTGAATGTGTTTGCTGGACTTTTTGTTTGCTGACTGTTTGCACAGAATATGCTCCAGGGGCATTTCATAATTAAATAGTTGGTTTTGGACTAATTTAGTATTTTTCATTTTTCTCTTATGTGACTCCTAACACCACTACTAATAATTATAAAATCACAATAGAAGTGAAAACTGATAAAACATAAAACTGTCGCCAAAAAAACAAACATGTTGGCCCTCGGCTTGGCATGCCTGACCAAATTTGGCCCTTAGGGAAATCTAATTGGGGAACCCTGCTCTACAACATCCGTTGAGTAAGACCTTTCCTACATCCCATCGCAAGCGCCACGTTCTGCCACCTATGGTCTCTTGGCCCTCCCACCCCTAAGGGAGGGCAGCTCCCACACCTCCCAGTCAACGCTCTTCTCTGTCCTGGCACCCCAATGGTGGAACAAGTTTCCCCCTAAAGTCAAGACAGCAGAGTCCCTGCCCATCTTTTAAACACGTCTGAAACCCTTCCTCTTTGTAGAGTATCTTAAATCCCCCCCCACACTTTTGTTTTCCCACGAGAACTGACTTTGATGATGAATACTTTCTTGAGAGAAAATGTAATTGATACGATTGTGATGCGTTGTTGTCTCACCTAGCTATCTTAAGATGAATGTACTATTGTAAGTCACTCTGGATAAGAGTGTCTGCTGAATTAGTCAAATTTAAAAATGTGAATTGATATGGAATTGACCCCAGCCCTGATGGTTACTAACCCTTGTGATAGTGAGTGGAGGATGATATGGCTCGTAACACTTTAGAATAGTTTTATTCCCCTGTATTGTACAGCATACTTATATTAAGTCATTTGTTACCCAGTACAGCCAGAAGAGGACTGGCCACTGCTCAGAGCCTGGTTCCTCTCTAGGTTTCTCCCTAGGTTCCTTCCTTCTAGGGAGTTTTTCCTAGCCACTGTGCTTCTGCATTACTTGCTCTTTGGGGTTGTAGTCTTGGCACCTGCACCCTCAGCGGAGTCAACAAACACCGGAAGCATCCGTGTTTCAGGGAAAAGGCAGAGCGGAAGGCAAAGCCTGAAAACTGGAAGCTTCTGGTTTCTGTGGACCTGGTTTAGGCGTTTCTTTTACGCCTGATACGTTAGGTTAGGGTATCTGTAAAGCACCCTGTAACAACGGCTGATGTAAAATGGGCTTTATAAAATAAATGTGATTGATGTAAATCATACCAACTGACTGGTTCTTCTGATGTTGTTCACACAGGAGACCATGTTGAGACATTCTCTACATCCAGAGAGCAACAGCAGGAAAATCACAGCTAAGAGGTCTCACCACTGCCCACATTGTGAGGAGATTTTCCCAATTCTATCAAAGCTAAAAAATACACCTAAAAATACACACAGGAGAGAATCTATTTCCCTGCTCTGATTGTGGGAAGAGCTGTAAAATACCAAGGGATCTGGTACTCCTGCTCTGACTGTTGGAAGAGTTTCTCTCAACATGGCCACTTAAATGTGAGAATCCTCATCAGTTGTCTGACTAGCTAAGATTAAAATCATTCCATCACTTCATTCTCAAGAAATCGTAGCACACTCTATTGTAATCCTATTGTTTCTCACTGTGAGAGAACTGTGCAGAGGAAAGGAACTGTTATAGAACGTTAGCCTGTCTTTACTTTACTGATCAGTGTTGCACCTGGTCAGTTTTGGTGTGTTTTGTTAGCTTCTATTGTAAAGATATTGAGATTACCTTGGATTTGCCCTTAGGGTTGAATATCCTCTGTGAGGCTGGTTGACTGGGTGGTTTTGCTTCCCTCTGTAGTTTTCTGTGGGAATGAGCTAGTAGACACAACATGTATCAGATAGAGATGGTGTGATGATCAGTTTTCATCATTAGTTTGGGTGGATACTTTTTGTTTATTAAATTGTATTTTAAAACTAGATGAGTTATTTTAGTCATTAATAGTCATTAAGGCTTAATTCAAGCCTGTTTAATTTATCTGCCAATGAAAAATAGTATGTATATGAATTTGTTCTAGTCAAGCTCTTCTCTTTTGTGTAATTAATTACCAAAAAACTATGTTTCAAGTGACATATTTACTGTTGTTCTGAAGCTGAACAAGACAGGAAGTTTAAATCAGCATCACAAAGCTAAATCTGACCTATTCACTAACATGTTTTGTCAGCATAAGCAGCTGTGAGACATGCTAGAGTACTGTAACAATATTGATCTACTGAATCATTGTAGTTGTTGGGGGTTATCTTTACAGTAAATATAATGGTGGTGGATAAGCCTTCAATGCAAGATGCAGGGGTTGCCTTTCAACAAGATGATCCTGACATTTTAAAGGTTAAAAAGGTGGACTTTGTGGCCTTTATCGCAATGGTGATTAACGGCACTGCCAAGGTGGAGAAAAGTTCTAGGAAGATAGAAATCATTGTGGTTGCGGCAGAAAGGTTCCTGGGGCTGAAAGATTTATTGGCAAAAGAGTAACATGGAATATTGTCAAAAGCCGTACCACCATCTCAGGTCCTAGAGACTGAGAAGGGAGATATGGAGATTTAAAGGAAGGAAGAAATTTGAGTTTTGTTTGTTTTGGCAATGTACTATTTTTATTAGGGTGGAGTAAGTTAGTATCACTATTAAGCATGGATTTATTTTTTCATTTAATTTATTTTGTGGTTTCAAACCGTCCAGTTGGTGGCGGCAATGCAACTTTTGGATGTAGTCTGCCATAAAACCCACAGAAGAAGAAGAAGAAGAGGTCGCTGTTGCATTGTGGTAGTTGGGGAACAGGAACTTCCGGGGATGCGCGCAACATTCTTCATAACAAAGAAAAGAACAGGACTGTGCTTTTCGTTTCTCTTTATTACTACAGGTATGTAATAGCACGTTTAAACTGTCTAATATCGAAATAACGTCATAACATGTTAGATAACAAATCAGTCAAGGTATTATCACATTAAGGGAAAGGTTTTGTGTAATGTTTGTGTCAATCTGAGTGATTGAAGAACGTGATAAAATATATTTTACAAGCACACGGCGCGGCGTCCATTACACTTTTTCATTTGTGAGGCTTTCCAGGTTCGTATATAGGTCAGTGCGTTTCGCCTGGGCATGTTCAGTACAAAAACGTTTTGGAAAGTTGCAGATAGAAATACCCTGAATAGAACTGACATGATTCAATAGAATCAGAGGCATGTTTGTTCTACATAATACATTTGTATCTGATCGTGGCCAACGTCTCCGTCCTCCTGCTGGACGCAGCCCTGGTACCCGCTTGTCCCCACGGATGTGAAACGAGTCATAATAATGATTAGCCACAATAGTGGAATTTGCGGTTCGTCCTCAAAATAAAAGGCCTTCATTGAAAGTGATGCAAACTGATACAAAATATTGGAATCATGTCAAACCTTGTTACTTAATTTAAAATGAATTACAAGCCCAGTTTGCACTGCAGGATCCTAGGTGTCAATGGTCCAGATGGATATTGTCATTTATTGGTGTAGTAACCAACCCCCAACTTGTGACCCCAAACTGTTCACAACCCTCTTGTTGGCGGTGAGAACATTTAGCAGTTTTAAAGCTAATATCCCGCAATTCTACACATTTTACGACAGGGCTGAGATGTTTTGTTGTTGCTGTTTTTAAGCAATTCTACATGTTTCCATGTCTTATGTGTGTTTATATGATACCAGGGGTTGAAGCCCAACCAAAACAGTATTATTATATACTTTTTTTGTGACCCGTGGTCCATATCGACCCCGTTCTTGGTCCTTACCGCGTTACGCCAGTTTAGTATGCTGTTTCTTTTGTTTGTATTGGACATTCATATTGCACTGTACAGCCCTACCTATGTATTGTTCAGCCTACTCAGTGACACCCACAGAATACAACTATGTAGACTTTACACAAATATTAGCGTCTTCACTCTATTGCAGGACTCTGAAACCACTGTCGTCCGGGAGTTTAACCCTGTCAGCTAAATTGTCATGATAATCAGTGGTTTCAAGTTTGTCTCTGTACATTTTTGACGAGATGACCATAGCAAAAAATTAAATACTTCTGCATTTCCCGCTGTGCAAATGCATTGTTTCTCATTGCAAATAGGCTCAGGATAACTCCTTATAAAGTTGGGTAGCTGATATGTCTTTTCAGAGCTTAAATAGCCAAAATGATTAGTCACAGGTCTCCCGAGTGGCGCAGCAGTCTAAGGCACTGCATCTGGCACTACAGAGCCTGGTTTGATTCCAGGCTGTATCATTATCCGGCTGTGACTGGAGTCCCAATCAATTGGCCCAGCGTCGTCCGGGGTAGGCCGTCATTGTAAATAAGAATTTGTTCTTAACTGACTTGGCCCAACCATTGGGTCAAACATTAGACCAGACCAAATCTGAACCAATCACTCAGACATTAGCCAGGTTTCCATTGACCCAGCTGCATTCGACAAAAGCAATGTTGCTAAAATAATCTTTGCGACGTGTGTAATGGAGACAGCAGATATAGGAGAAATGTTCTAAAGCTCCAAAACATTTTTTATCGTTGGACAGGTGGATTTTTCTTTTGTCAAAGTTTCTTTATTCTGACAAGTGAGGATTGAAACAGTGTTTTTTAAATAAATGATTGCCAAATCATTTTGACGGTACAGGGTGAGTCATTACGTCCAGCTGTTTTTATCAACACAGGATAGTTACATGGAAACACATCCTAGATGGCAATTGTCGTATCTATTTTCTATGCAAACTTTTTCTTAATGTCGAGAAACAAAGCACTGGACAAGTTATTGGAAACATAGCTACTGTTTCACAAGATTGGAAAGTACAGTACAGCAGAGTACAGGAAAGAGAAGTTTAGTTCAGTACAGTACAACAGCACAGAGTATAGGACAGTATAACGTACTGTATTGGATTCTACTCTAATGTACTCTGTTAGGGCGGGGCGATATGGACTACAAATCATACAGCTGTATCTTGAGTTTTTTTAAACTTATGGGCGATTCACGATATATCTTGATTTTGTTTTTCTCTAAGTAAGCTTGTACAATTAAAGGTTAAATACACTGCATTTCAAACAGTCAGCTATAATCTAATGAATTCAGGGCTTGTGAAGTTATACCTAGGCTAAATATAAGCCATCCACAACCAATAAGACACACTAATTACTTTATAAAAAATAGTTTAACCTGCTTTTTTTTTGTTGGCAATAATCACTCATCTGGCTTTCAAGTTGGTCTATGAAAATGCAATTTTTTGTTACAAATTGACTAATTTATTGTAGCAGGCATTAGGCTATAGACAATGAACACAGGTCTCATCAACAATCTCTCAAGCTCACGTGCTAGTGATTAACCAGCTATTTCAAGATTAGCCAACTTGGATCTGTTTGCTAACAAGGTTGAACAGTTGAGTTGTTATGAACTCACCATTTTGTCTGTCTCCAACTGTTTGAAAAGCATGTTAGCCTGTCCACTTTGTTCAGATGTTGAAATCAAGTGGCCTACCTTATTTCTCAGAATGAGAACGAGTTCCCAATGTCTTACAGTGCATTCGGAAGTATTCAGACCCCTCCCCTTTTTCCATATATTCAGACACGTTCAGTTGTTTCTATCTTTATCTATAATTGTTATTATGGTGTGAACGGGAAATACAATTGGTTTTGATTGAAGTAATACAGTGAAGACAAGGTTATTCAGGAACATAGTACATAGTGCTGCCTAAAACAAACTGCAACCTTGTACTAAATGGCTTTTGAGTCATTTATGAGAATTTCTGAAATCTACTATAGGTTAAGTGCATTTACATGGTTTAATTCAAAGTGTGCAATTTGTGTCTAATGTGAAATTAATAAATGGTTTGTTGTCAATGCTTAGCTACCTGATCTAATATATTTTTAGAGAATAAAGAAAGTGCCAGAAATGTCAAGTCTAACTTTTGTGTCCGTTTCTCTATATTACTACTGGACGACTCAGATTAAGTCTGAGGCCGGTAACATCAACAGTGAGGACGAACCCAGCCTGCCTCTCTCCTTCCACACTCCAAACCGACAGTTACTGGGTCCTGATTGTGACAGTGGAGCCCAGTTTGCACTGCATGATCCAGAGATGACATCAGTGAAGCTGGAAGACTGCAGTCAAACACTGGAGCTGAATGTCAACATTAAAGATGAAGAAGAGGAGGAGAAGATTGGGAAATCTGTTTCTCATGGTAAGAGCAGGTTCTATCTAACTATAATCTTTTTTTTAATCAAGCAGTGGCAAATATACAGCACCTACTCATTCAAGGGTTTTTCTTAATTTTTACTATTTTCTACATTGTAGAATAATAGTGAAGACATCTAAACTATAAAATAACACATATGGAATCATGTACATGTTCAATTACAGGCCTCTCTCATCTTTTTAAGTGGGAGAACTTGCACAATTGGTGGCTGACTAAATACTTTTTTCCCCCACTGTAGTAACCAAACATCAGACCAAAGGACAGATTTCCACCGGTCTAATGTCCATTGCTCATGTTTTTTGGCCCAAGCAAGTCTCTTCTTCATGTTGGTGTCCTTTTAGTAGTGGTTTCTTGCAGCAATTCGACCATGAAGGCCTGATTCACGCAGTCTCCTCTGAACAGTTGATGTTGAGATGTGTCTGTTACTTGAACTATGTGAAGTATTTATTTGGGCTGCAATTTCTGCGGCTGGTAACTCTAATGAACTTATCCTCTGCAGCAGAGGTAACTCTGGGTCTTCCTTTCCAGTGGCGGTTCTCTTGAGAGCCAGTTTCATCATAGCGCTTTATGGTTTTTGCCACTGCACTTGAAGAATCTTAAAGTAATGATGGACTGTTGTTTCTCTTTGCTTATTTGAGCTGTTCTTGCAATAATATGGACTTGGTTTTTTACCAAATAGGCCTATCTTCTGGATACCACCCCTACCTTGTCACTACTCAACTGATTGGCTCAAACGCATTAAGACATTCCACGATTTAACTTTTAACAAGGCACACCTGTTAATTGAAATGCCAAGAGTGTGCAAAGCTGTCATCAAGGCAAAGGTTGCCTACTTTGAATAATCTCACATAAAATATATTTGGATTTGTTTAACACTTTTTTGGTTACTGCATGATTCCAAATGTGTTATTTCATATTATGTAAAGAAATGTAAAGAAAACCCCTGGAATGAGTAGGTGTCCTAAAACCTTTGACTGGTACCGTATGTGAATTTGGGAAAATATACTATAGGTTAAGTACCGGCACCTCAAATATCTAGTGCTTGAGCTCCTGTTCCTCTTATAGAATATTAGCTCAACAGTATTGTGGAGCTCCTGCACCTAAATATAAACAGTACCGGCACCTATTTCAGTCCAAGTCAAGCACTGGATTAGATGATTGAACAAGAATAAATATAATATATTTTTAGAGAATAAAGAAAGTGCCAGAACTGTCAAGACAATAACTTTTTGTGTCTGTTTCTCATTGTTACTACAGGACGACTAGAATTAAATCTGAGGCCGGTAACATCAATAGTGAGGACAAACCCAGCCTGCCTCTCTCCTTCCACACTGAGTCCAAACCTACAGTCACTGGGTCCTGATTGTGACAGTGGAGCACAGTTTGCTAAGCAGGATCCAGAGATGGCATCAGTGAAGCTGGAAGACTGCAGTCAATCACTGGAGCTGAATGTCAACATTAAAGATGAAGAAGAGGAGGAGAAGATGGGGGAATCTGTTTCTCATGGTAAGAGCAGGTTCTATCTAACTAAGTTTGTTGTTCGTTCCAACTTCCCACTGTGCATGAAAAGTTGCAGTAGAACTGTTTCTTGATGAACTGTTTCAATAAGATGGTATGTTATTCCATGCTACTCAGACTTGCATGGTTTGACACCAATTTTGTCAGCATTTGTTTTATTTACTGGGCTATCTGGAGTGATCAGAGAGTAGACTAAAGAAGTGAAGTAGACAAACTGCCAGTGTTTTAAAGTTCTAGGAAATGAGTCTGTGTAGTGTCTAACCCCTGTTATAGTGATTGGAGGATGTAGCTCAGTTGGTAGAGCATAGCGCTTGCAATGCCAGGGTTGTGGGTTCGTTTCCCACGGGGGGCAGTATGAAAATGTATACACTCACTAACTGTAAGTTGCTCTGGATAAGAGCGTCTGCTAAATGACGTAAATGTAAATATATAATTTTCATGACTGATGAGCATACACTCAATTAGTATTTGGTAGCATTGCCTTTAAATTGTTTAACTTGGATCAAACATTTTGGGTAGCCTTCCACAAGCTTCCCACAATAAGTTGGGTGAATTTTGGCCCATTCCTCCTGACAGAGCTGGTGTAACCGAGTCAGGTTTGTAGGCCTCCTTGCTCGCACACACTTTTTCAGTTCTGCCCACACATTTTCTACAGGATTGAGGTCAGGGCTTTGTGATGGCCACTCCAATACATTGACTTTGTTGTCCTTAAGCCATTTTGCCACAACTTTGGAAGTATGCTTGGGGTCATTGTCCATTTGGAAGACCCATTTGCGACCAAGCTTTAACTTCCTGACTGATGTATTGAGATGTCGCTTCAATATATCCACATAATCTTCCTTACTCATGATGCCATCTAATATGTGAAGTGCACCAGTCCCTCCTGCTTCCAAGACCCCCCTTTTTCCTCCAAACATAACGATGGTCATTATGGCCAAACAGTTCTATTTTAGTTTCATCAGACCAAGGACATTTCTCTAAAAAAGTACGATCTTTGTCCCCATGTGCAGTTGCAATCTGTAGTCTGGCTTTTTTATGGTGGTTTTGGAGCAGTGGCTTCTTCCTTTCTGAGCAGCCTTTCAGGTTATGTCAATATAGGACTTGTTTTACTGTGGATATAGATACTTTTGTACCTGTTTCCTCCAGCATCTTCACCAGGTCCCTTGCTGTTTTTCTGGGATTGACTTGCACTTTACACACCAAAGTACGTTCATCTCTAGGAGACAGAACGCCTCTCCTTCCTGAGCGATATGACGGCTGCATGGTCCCATGGTGTACTTGCGTACTATTGTTTGTACAGATGAACGTGGTACCTTCAGGCATTTGGAAATTGCTCCCAAGGATGAACCAGACTTGTGGAGGTCTACGATTTTTTTTCTGAGGTCTTGGCTGATTTCTTTAGACTTTCCCATGATGTCAAGCAAAGAGGCACTGAGTTTGAAGGTAGGCCTTGAAATACAGTGGGGAGAACAAGTATTTGATACACTGCCGATTTTGCAGGTTTTCCTACTTACAAAGCATGTAGAGGTCTGTAATTTCTTATCATAGGTACACTTCAACTGTGAGAGACGGAATCTAAAACAAAAATCCAGAAAATCACATTGTATGATTTTTAAGTAATTCATTTGCATTTTATTGCATGACATAAGTATTTGATCACCTACCAACCAGTAAGAATTCCGGCTCTCACAGTCCTGTTAGTTTTTCTTTAAGAAGCCCTCCTGTTCTCCACTCATTACCTGTATAAAAGACACCTGTCCACACACTCAATCAAACAGACTCCAACCTCTCCACAATGGCCAAGACCAGAGAGCTGTGTAAGCTCCTGAGTGGCGCAGTGGTCTAAGGCACTGCATCGCAGTGCTAACTGTGCCACTAGAGATCCTGGTTCGAATCCAGGCTCTGTCGCAGCCGGCTGCGAGCGACCGGGAGACTCATGGGGGGCGCACAATTGGCCCAGCGTCATCCAGGGTAGGGGAGGGAATGGCCGGCAGGGATGTAGCTCAGTTGATAGAGCATGGCGTTTGCAACGCCAGGGTTGTGGGTTCAATTCCCACGGGGGGCCAGTATAAAAAAAAAAAAAAAGATGTATTCACTAACTGTAAGTCGCTCTGGATAAGAGCGTCTGCTAAATGACTAAAATGAAGGAAAAAAAATGACATCAGGGATAACATTGTAGACCTGCACAAGGCTGGGATGGGCTACAGGACAATAGGCAAGCAGCTTGGTGAGAAGGCAACAACTGTTGGCGCAATTATTAGAAAATGGAAGAAGTTCAAGATGACGGTCAATCACCCTCGGTCTGGAGCTCCATGCAAGATATCACCTCGTGGGGCATCAATGATCATGAGGAAGGTGAGGGATCAGCCCAGAACTACACAGCAGGACCTGGTCAATGACCTGAAGAGAGCTGGGACCACAGTCTCAAAGAAAACCATTAGTAACATACTACGCCGTCATTGATTAAAATTCTGCAGCGCATGCATGGTCCCCCTGCTCAAGCCAGCGCATGTCCAGGCCCGTCTGAAGTTTACCAATGACCATCTGGATGATCCAGAGGAGGAATGGGAGAAGGTCATGTGGTCTGATGAGACAAAAATAGAGCTTTTTGGTCTAAACTCCACTTGCCGTGTTTGGAGGAAGAAGAAGGATGAGTTCAACACTAAGAACCATCCCAACCGTGAAGCATGGAGGTGGAAACATCATTCTTTGGGGATGCTTTTCTGCAAAGGGGACAGGACGACTGCACCGTATTGAGGGGAAGATGGATGGGGCCATGTATCGCGAGATCTTAGCCAACAACCTCCTTCCCTCAGTAAGAGCATTGATGATGGATCGTGGCTGGGTCTTCCAGCATGACAACGACCAGAAACACACAGCCAGGGCAACTAAGGAGTGGCTCCGTAAGAAGCATCTCAAGGTCCAGGAGTGGCCTAGCCAGTCTCCAGGCCTGAACCCAATAGAAAATCTTTCGAGGGAGCTGAAAGTCCGTATTGCCCAGCGACAGCCCCGAAACCTGAAGGATCTGGAGAAGGTCTGTATGGAGGAGTGGGCCAAAATCCCTGCTGCAGTGTGTGCAAACTTGGTCAAGACCTACAGGAAACGTATGATCTCTGTAATTGCAAACAAAGGTTTCTGTACCAAATATTAAGTTCTGCTTTTCTGATGTATCAAATACTTATGTCATGCAATAAAATGCAAATTAATTACTTAAAAATCATACAATGTGATTTTCTGGATTTTTGTTTTAGATTCCGTCTCTCACAGTTGAAGTGTACCTATGATACAAATTACAGACCTCTGAATGCTTTGTAAGTAGGAAAACCTGCAAAATCGGTAGTGTATCAAATACTTGTTCTCCCCACTGTATATACAGTGCATTGGGAAATTATTCAGACCCCTTGACTTTTTCCACATTTAGGTATGTTACAGCCTTATTCTAAAATAGATTAAGTTGTTTGTTTCCCTCATTAATCTACACACAATACCCCATAATGACAAAGCAAAAACGTGTTTATCAATTGTTGCTAACATTTTTTAACCAAATATAATAAAAAATACGGAAATATTACATTTACATAAGTATTCAGACCCTTTACTCAGTACTTTGTTTAAGCACCTTTGGCAGCGATTACAGCCTCAAGTCTTATTTGGTATGACGCTACAAGCTTGGCACACCTGTATTTGGAGAGTTTCTCTCATTCTTCTCTGCAGATCCTCTCAAGCTCTGTCAGATTGGATGGAGAGCGTCGCTGCACAGCTATTTTCTGGTCTCTCCGGAGATGTTAGATCGGGTTGAAGTCCGGGCTCTGGCTGGGTCACTCAAGGACGTTCAGAGACTTGTCCCAAAGCCACTCCTGCGTTGTCTTGGCTGTGTGCTTAGGGTAGTTGTCCTGTTGAAAGGTGAACCTTCGCCCCAGTCTGAGGTCCTGAACATTCTGGAGCAGGTCAAGGATCTCTCTATACTTTGCTCCGTTCATCTTTCCCTCGATCTTGACTAGTGTCCTAGTCCCTGCCGCTGAAAAACATCCCCACAGCATGATGCTGACACCACCACGCTTCACCGTAGGGATGGTGCCAGGTTTCCTCCAGATGTGATGCTTGGGATTCAGGCCAAAGAGTTCAATATTGGTTTCATCAGACCAGAGAATCTTCCTTCTCATGGTCTAAGAGTCTTGAGGTGCCTTTTGGCAAACTCCAAGTGGGCTGTCATGTGCCCTTTACTATTCCAAGATGGCGTAGCAGTGCGGTCGCATTCTTTGTTGTGTGTCTGTATAAATAGCCTGTTTTTTGTATTTTTTGTATTTTTCGTACATATTTTCCTATCATACTTTTCATCCTTCTACAACATATACTTTCCTGCAACCCGCCTCACTCAATGTGGAACGGATTCTATTATTGACTTACCTTGATCTGGAATCTCCAGTTGAAACTAGCTAGCCAGCTAACTAGCTACTTGCTATTAGCCATCGTTAGCGGTTTTCACCCAGAACATCGGATTCTACTTCCAGAATAACTGATTCACTGGACATTAACACCGGATCGCAACTAGCTAGCCGCAACCGATTGGATGTTGCTGTTTTGGCTGTTCACCACTGCCCCAGAAGCAAGCACCAGTTAGCCGTGAGCTAGCCTTGAGCCAGGCCCATTTCCCGGCTATCTACCTCTGTCTACCGGACGGGAGTAGCCAGCTAACTAGCTACTTGCTATTAGCCACCATCAGCGGTTTTTCACCATTGTCTGTGGCCTGCACTACCAGCCAGCTCTAGCCTGGACTATTATCTGCCAGTCTAAAGCCCATCACCCGGCTATCTACCTCTCTGTCAACCGGACGGGACCTCCTAGTGTTGACACAGAGCCCCGCCGATCCAACACGACTGGTCTGCCGACGAAAAGTCTTTTTTATTTATTTATTTATTTCACCTTTATTTAACCAGGTAAACCAGTTGAGAACAAGTTCTCATTTACAACTGCGACCTGGCCAAGATAAAGCAAAGCAGTGCGATTTAAAAACAACAATACAGAGTTACATATGGGGTAAAACAAAACAAAGTAAAAAATACAACAGAAATACATATAATATACAGTGTGTGCAAATTTAGCAAGTTATGGAGGTAAGGAAATAAAATAGGCTATAGTGCAAAACAATTACAATTAGTATTAACACTGGACTGATAGATGTGCAAGAGATGATGTGCAAATAGAGATACTGGGGTACAAATGAGCAAAATAAATAACAATATAGGAATGAGGTAGTTGGGAGGGCTAATTTCAGATGGGCTGTGTACAGGTGCAGTGATCGGTAAGGTGCTCTGACAACTGATGCTTAAAGTTAGTGAGGGAGATAAGTGTCTCCAGCTTCAGAGATTTTTGCAATTTGTTCCAGTCATTTGCAGCAGAGAACTGGAAGGAATTGCGGCCAAAGGAGGTGTTGGCTTTGGGGATGACCAGTGAGATATACCCGCTGGAGCGCAGACTACGGGTGGGTGTTGCTATGGTGACCAATGAGCTAAGATAAGGCGGGGATTTGCCTAGCAGTGATTTATAGATGGCCTGGAGCCAGTGGGTTTGGCGACGAATATGTAGTGAGGACCAGCCAACAAGAGCGTACAGGTCACAGTGGTGGGTAGTATATGGGGCTTTGGAGACAAAACGGATGGCACTGTGATAGACTACATCCAATTTGCTGAGTAGAGTGTTGGAGGCAATTTTGTAAATGACATCGCCGAAGTCAAGGATCGGTAGGATAGTCAGTTTTACGAGGGCATGTTTGGCAGCATGAGTGAAGGAGGCTTTGTTGCGAAATAGGAAACCGATTCTAGATTTAACTTTGGATTGGAGATTCTTAATGTGAGTCTGGAAGGAGAGTTTACAGTCTAACCAGACACCTAGATATTTGTAGTTGTCCACATACTCTAGGTCAGACCCGTCGAGAGTAGTGATTCTAGTCGGGTGGGCGGGTGCAAGCAGCGTTCGGTTGAAGAGCATGCATTTAGTTTTACTAGTGTTTAAGAGCAGTTGGAGGCTACTGAAGGAGTGTTGTATGGAATTGAAGCTCGTTTGGAGGTTTGTTAACACAGTGTCCAATGAAGGGCCAGATGTATACAAAATGGTGTCGTCTGCGTAGAGGTGGATCTGAGAGTCACCAGCAGCAAGAGCGACGTCATTGATATACACAGAGAAAAGAGTCGGCCCAAGAATTGAACCCTGTGGCACCCCCATAGACTGCCATAGGTCCAGACAACAGGCCCTCCGATTTGAAACCAAGGATATTTAGTCTGCCAATAAGAATGTGGTGGTTGACAGAGTCGAAAGCCTTGGCCAGGTCAATGAAAACGGCTGCACAGTACTGTCTATTATCGATCGCGGTTATAAAATCGTTTAGGACCTTGAGCGTGGCTGAAGTGCACCCATGACCAGCTCGGAAACCGGATTGCATAGCGGAGAAGGTACGGTGGGAATCGAAATGGTCGGTGATCTGTTTGTTGACTTGGCTTTCAAAAACTTTTGAAAGGCAGGGCAGGATGGATATGGGTCTGTAACAGTTTGGATCTAGTGTGTCACCCCCTTTGAAGAGGGGGATGACCACGGCAGCTTTCCAGTCTCTGGGGATCTCAGACGTTACGAAAGAGAGGTTGAACAGGCTAGTAATAGGGGTTGCGACAATTTCGGCGGCTAGTTTTAGAAAGAAAGGGTCCAGATTGTCTAGCCCAGATGATTTGTAGGGGTCCAGATTTTGCAGCTCTTTTAGAACATCAGCTGTCTGGATTTATGTGAAGGAGAAGCGGGGGGGGGCATTGGCAAGTTGCAAGCCCCCAGTATCACTCCTACTCTCCAGGCGTTATCATTTGTTGACTTCTGTAACCGTAAAAGCCTTGGCTTCTTGCACGTTAACATCCAAAGCCTCCTCCCTAAATTTGAGTTATTCACTGCGTTAGCACACTCCGCCAACCCTGATGTTCTAGCAGTGTCTGAATCCTGGCTTAGGAAGGCCACCAGAAATGTCCATCTCCAACTACAACATTTTCCGCCTCGATAGAACTGCCAAAGGGGGTGGGGTTGCAATCTACTGTAGAGAGAGCCTGTAGAGCTCTATTGTACTATCCAGGTCTGTGCCCAAACAGTTTGAGCTTCTACTTCTAAAAATCAACCTTTCCAGAAATAAGTCTCCCACTGTTGCCGCTTGCTACAGACCCCCCTCAGCCCAGAGCTGTGCCCTGGACACCATATGTGAACTGATCGCCCCCCATCTATCCTCAGAGTTAGTACTGCTTGGTGACCTAACTGGGATATGCTTAACACCCCGGCCAACCTACAATCTAAACTAGAATGCCCTTAATCTCACACAAATTATCAACGAACCTACCAGGTACAACCCCAAATCTGTAAACATGGGCACCCTCATAGATATCATCCTGACAAATATACCCTCTAAATATACCTCCGCTGTCTTCAACCAGAATCTCAGCGATTATTGCATTATTGCCTGCGTCCGTAATGGGTCCGCGGTCAAACGACCACTCCTCATCACTGTCAAACGCTCCCTAAAACACTTCAGCGAGCAGGCCTTTCTAATTGACCTGGCCCGGGTATCCTGGATGGATATTGACCTCATTCCGTTAGTAGAGGATGCCTGGTTGTTCTTTAAAAGTGCTTTCCTCTCAATCTTAATTTTTTGAATGGGGCATGCTTATTTATCCTCAGACTTGACTGCCCTTGACTAGCACAAAAACATCCTGTGGCGTACTGCATTAGCATCGAACAGCCCCCGCGATATGCAACTTTTTAGGGAAGTCAGGAACCAATATACACAATCAGTTATGAAAGCAAAGGCTAGCTTTTTCAAACATAAATGTGCATCCTGTAGCACTAACTCCAAAAAGTTTTGGGACACTGTAAAGTCCATGGAAAATAAGAGCATCTTCTCCCAACTGCCCACTGCACTGAGACTAGGAAACACTGTCACCACAGATAAATCTACAATAATCGAGAATTTCAACAAGCATTTTGCTATGGCTGGCCATGCTTTCCACCTGGCTACCACTACCCCAGACACCAGCTCTGCACCCTCCGCTGCAACGTTCCCATGCCCCCCCGCTTCTCCTTCACACAAATTCAGACAGCTGATGTTCTGAAAGAGCTGAAAAATCTGGACCCTTACAAATCAGCTGGGCTAGACAATCTGGACCCTTTCTTTCTAAAATTAGCCGCCAAAATTGTCACAACCCCTATTACTAGCCTGTTCAACCTCTCTTTCGTAACGTCTGAGATCCCCAGAGATTGGACAGCTGCCACGGTCATCCCCCTCTTCAAAGGGGGTGACACTAGATCCAGACTGTTAGACCTATATTCATCCTGCCCTGCCTTTCAAAAGTATTTGAAACCCAAGTTAACAAACAGATCACCGTCCATTTCGAATCCCACCGTACCTTCTCCGCTATGCAATCCGGTTTCCGAGCTGGTCATGGGTGCACCTCAGCCACGCTCAAGGTCCTAAACGAAATTATAACCGCGATAGATAAGACAGTACTGCGCAGCCATCTTCATCGACCTGGCCAAGGCTTTCGACTCTGTCAACCACCACATTCTTATCGGCAGACTAAATAGCCTTGGTTTCTCTAATGACTGCCTTGCCTGCTTCACCAACTACTTCTCAGATAGAGTTCAATGTGTCAAATCGGAGGGCCTGTTGTCTGGACCTCTGGCCGTCTCTATGGGGGGTGTCACAGGGTTCAATTCTTGGGCCGACTCTATTCTCTGTGTATATCAATGATGTCGCTCTTGCTGCTGGTGACGCTCGGATCCACCTCTATGCGGACGACACCATTTTGTATACATCTGGCCCTTCATTGGACACTGTGTTAACAAACCTTCAAACGAGCTTCAACGCCATACAACACTCCTTCTGTAGCCTCCAACTGCTCTTAAACACTAGTAATACTAAATGCATGCTCTTCAACCGAATGCTGCTTGCACCCGACTAGAATCACTACTCTCGGCGGGTCTAACCTAGAGTATGTGGGCAACTACAAATACCTAGGTGTCTGGTTAGACTGTAAACTATCCTTCCAGACTCACATTAAGCATCTCCATTCAAAAGTTAGATCTAGAATTGGCTTCCTATTTCGCAACAAAGCCTCCTTCACTCATGCTGCCAAACATGCCCTCGTAAAACTGACTATCCTACCGATCCTTGACTTTGGCGATGTCATTTACAAATTAGCCTCCAACACTCTACTCAGCAAATTGGATGTAGTCTATCACAGTGTCATCCGTTTTGTCACCAAAGCCCCATATACTACCCAACATTGTGACCTGTACGCTCTTGTTGGCTTGCCCACACTACATATTCGTCATCTATAAATCACTGCTAGGCAAATCCCCATATTATCTTAGCTCACTGGTCACCATAGCAACACCCACCTGTAGTCTGCGCTCCAGCAGGTATATCTCACTGGTCATCCCCAAAGCCAACACCTCCTTTGGCCGCCATTCCTTCCAGTTCTCTGCTGCCAATGACTGGAACGACCTGCAAAAATCTCTGAAGCTGGAGACTCTTATCACCCTCACTAACTTTAAGCGTCAGTTGTCAGAGCAGCTTACCGATCACTGCACCTGTACACAGCCATTCTGAAATTAGCCCACCCAACTACCTCATCCCCATATTGTTATTTATTTTGCTAATTTGCACCCCAGTATCTCTATTTGCACATCATCTTTTGCACATCTATCATTCCAGTGTTAATACGGAATTGTAACTATTTTGCACTATGGCCTATTTATTGCCTTATCTCCATAACTTACTACATTTGCACACACTGTATATATGTTTTCTGTTGTATTTTTGACTTTATGTTTTGTTTACCCCATATGTAACTCTGTGTTTTTATCGCACTGCTTTGCTTTATCTTGGCCAGGTCGCAGTTGTAAATGAGAACTTGTTCTCAACTGGCTTACCAGGTTAAATAAAATTACTGAGGAGTGGCTTCCGTCTGGCCACTCTACCATAATGGCCTGATTGGTGGAGTGCTGCAGAGATGGTTGTCCTTTTGGAAGTTTCTCCTATCTCTACCGAGGAACACTGGAGCTCTGTCAGAGTGACCATCGGCTTCTTGGTCACCTTCTTGACTAATGTCCTTCACCCCCGATTGCTCACTTTGGCCAGGCGGCCAGCTCTAGGAAGAGTCTTGGTGGCCTGTGTGTGTGTGTGTGTGTGTGTGTGTGTGTGTGTGTGTGTGTGTGTGTGTATATATGTATATATATATATATATATATACACACACATCTCAGTTGAAGTCTGAAGTTTAGTAATTAAAACTCATTTTTCAACCACTCCACAAAGTTATTGTTAACAAACTATAGTTTTGGCAAGTAATGACAAGTAATTTTTCCAACAATTGTTTACAGACAGATTATTTCACTTATAATTCACTGTATCACAATTCCAGTGGGTCAGAAGTTTACATTCACTAAGTTGGCTGTGCCTTTAAACAGCTTGGAAAATTCCAGAAAATGATGTCATGGCTTTAGAAGCTTCTGATATTCTAATTGACATCATTTGAGTCAATTGGAGGTGTACCTCAATGTATTTCAAGGCCTACCTTCAAACTCAGTGCCTCTTTGCTTGACATCATGGGAAAATCAAAATAAATCAGCCAAGACCTCAGGAAAAAAATGGTAGACCTCCAAGTCTGGTTCATCCTTGGGAGCAATTTTCAAATGCCTGAAGGTACCACGTTCATCTGTACAAACAGTAGTATGCAAGTATAAACACCATGGGACCACACAGCCGTCATACCGCTCAGGAAGGAGACGCGTTCTGTCTCCTAGAGATTAACGTACTTTGGTGCGAAAAGTGCAAATCAATCCCAGAACAACAGCAAAGGACCTTGTGAAGATGCTGGAGGAAACAGGTACAAAAGTATTTATATCCACAGTAAACCGTGTCCTATATCGACATAATATGAAAGGCCACTCAGCAAGGAAGAAGCAACTGCTCCAAAACCGCCATAAAAAAGCCAGACTATGGTTTGCAACTGCACATGGGGACAAATATCGTACTTTTTGGAGAAATGTCCTCTGGTCTGATGAAACAAAAATATAACTGTTTGGCCATAATGACCATCGTTATGAGGATGATGGTCATCGTTTGGAGGAAAAAGGGGGATGCTTGCAAGCCGAAGAACTCCATGCCAACTGCGAAGCACAGGGGTGGCAGCATCATGCTGTGGGGGTGCTTTGCTGCAGGAGAGACTGGTGCACTTCACAAAATAGATGGCATCATGAGGAAGGAAAATTATGTGGATATATTGAAGCAACATCTCAAGATATCAGTCAGGAAGATAAAGCTTGGTCGCAAATAGGTCTTCCAAATGGACAATGACCCCAAGCATACATCCAAAGTTGTGGCAAAATGGCTTAAGGACAACAAGTCAAGGTATTGGAGTGGCCATCACAAAGCCCTGACCTCAATCCTATAGAAAATGTGTGGGCAGAACTGAAAAAGTGTGTGCGAGCAAGGAGGCCTACAAACCTGACTCGGTTACACCAGCTCTGTCAGGAGGAATGGGCCAAAATTCACCCAACTTATTGTGGGAAGCTTGTGGAAGGCTACCCGACACGTTTGACCCAAGCTAAACAATTTAAAGGCAATGCTACCAAATACTAATTGAGTGTATGTAAACATCTGACCCACTGGGAATCTGATGAAGGAAATAAAAGCTGAAATAAATCATTATCTCTACTATTATTCTGACATTTTCACTTAAAATAAAGTGGTGATCCTAACTGACGCAAGACTGGGAATTTTTACTAAGATTAAATGTCAGGAATTGTGTAATACTGAGTTTAAATGTATTTGGCTAAGGTGTATGTACACTTCCGACTTCAACTGTACATTGTGTAGTGTGTACTTTGTAATGTTAATTATTTGTTGTCAATTCTTAGCTACCTGATCTATTAAAATGAGATCAGTGTTTGACTTGGACAGAAGCTCAACAGAGCTGAATATCAGCACCTGAAATGTCTACTGCTTGAGCTCATGTTCCTCTTATAGAATATTAGCTCAAAGGTATTGTGGGGCTCCTGCACCGAAATATATACCTTACCGGCACCCAAAATTACTACTTTTTCAGTCAAACACTGAATTAGATGATTGAAAAATACAAAATATTTTTAGAGAATAAAGAATGTGCCTGAATTGTCAAGACAATAACTTTTGTTTCCTTTTCTCTTTATTACTACTTGCCAACTCAGGTATAAGTCCGGTAACATCAACAGTGAGGACAAACCCAGCCTGCCCCTCTCCTTCCACACTAAGTCCAAACCTACAGTCAGTGGGTCCTGATTGTGACAGTGGAGCCCAGTTTGCACTGCAGGATCCAGAGATGGCATCAGTGAAGCTGGAAGACTGCAGTCAAACACTGGAGCTGAATGTCAACATTAAAGATGAAGAAGAGGAGGAGAATATTGGGAAATCTGTTTCTCATGGTAAGAGCAGGTTCTATCTAACTAAGATTGTTTGTTCAAACTTCTCACTGTGCATGAAAAGTTGCAGTTGAACTGTTTCATGAGGGCATTGAGATTCTGCGCCACCCGGTACAGCCAGAATAGGACTGGTTCCTCTCCATGTTTCTCCCTAGTTTCCTGCTTTATACTGAGTTTTTAGTAGCCACTGTGCTTCTACATCTGCATTGCTTGATCTTTCCTGATTTTAGGAAGTGTTTCTGTAAAGCACTTTGTGACTTTGCGGATGTAAAAAGGGCTTCAAAAAATAAATGTGATTGACATGTACATTACCAGTCAAAGGTTTGGACACACCTACTCATTCAAGGGTTTATCTTTATTTTTACTATTTCCTACATCCTACATTGTGTAATAGTAGTGAAGACATCAAAGCTATTCAACAACACATATGGAATCGTTTAGTAACCAAAAAAGTGTTAAACATATCAAAATATATTTTATACTTTAAGTTCTTCTAAGTAGCCACCCTTTGCCTTGATTACAGCTTTGCACACTCTTGGTATTCTCTCAACCATCTTCATGAGGTAGTCACCTGGAATGCCTTATCAAAAGTTATTTTGTGCAATTTCTTTCATTATTAATGCATTTGAGCCAATTAGGTGTGTTGTGACAAGGTAGGGGTGGTATAGAGAAGATAGCCCTATTTGGTAAAATACCAAGTCCATATTATGGCAAGAACAGCTCAAATAATCAAAGAGAAACGACAGTCCATTATTACTTTAAGACATGAAGGTCAGTCAATCCGTAAAATTTCAAGAACTTTTCAAGTTTATTCAAGGGCTGTCGCAAAAAACATCAAGCGCTATAATGAAACAGCCTCTCATGAGGACCGCCACAGGAAAGGAAGACCAAGTTATCTCTGCTGCAGGGGATAAGTTCATTAGAGTTACCAGCCTCAGAAATTGCAGCCCAAATAGATTATTCAGAGTTCAAGTAACAGACACATCTCAACATCAACTTTTCAGAGGAGACCGTGTGAATCAGGCCTTCAAGGTCGAATTGCTGAAAAGAAACCACTACTGAAGGACACCAATAATAAGAAGAGACTTACTTGGGCCAAGAAACATGAGCAATGGACATTAGATTGGTCTGATGAGTCCAAATGTCCGATTTTTGGTTCCAACAGCCGTGTCTTTGTGAGACACAGAGTAGGTGAACGGATGAACTCTGCATGTGTAGTTCCCACAGTGAAGCATGGAGGAGGATGTGTGATGGTGTGGGGGTGCTTTGCTGGTGACACTGTCTGTGATATTTTTAGAATTCAAGGCACACTTAACCAGCATGGCTACCACATCATTCTGCAGTGATACGCCATCCCATCTGGTTTGCGCTTGGGACAATGACCCAACACACCTACAGGCTATGTAATGGCTATTTGACCAAGAAGGAGAGTGATGGAGTGCTGCATCAGATGACCTGGCCTCCACAATCATCTGACCTCAACCCAATTCAGATGATTTGGGATGAGTTGGACCACAGAGTGAAGGAAAAGCAGCCAACAAGTGCTCAGCATATGTGGGAACTCCTTCAAGACTGTAGGAAAAGCATTCCAGGTGAAGTTGATTGAGAGAATGCCAAGAGTGTGGAAAGCTGTCAAGGCAAAGGGTGGCTACTTTGAAGAATCTAAAATATAACATTTTGATTTGGTTATCACTTTTTTTGGTTACTACATGATTCCATATGTGTTATTTTATAGTTTAGATGTCTTCACTATTATTCTACAATATAGAAAATAGTACAAAATTAAGAAAAACCCTTGAATTAGTAGGTGTGTCAACTTATGACTGGTACTGTATATTACACCAACTGACTGGTTCTTCTGATGTTGTTCACACAGGAGACCATGTTGAGACATTCTCTACATCCAGAGAGCAACAGCAGGAAGATCACAGAGCTAAGAGGTCTCACCACTGCCCACATTGTGAGGAGATTTTCCCAATTCTATCAAAGTTAAAAATACACCTACAAATACACACAGGAGAGAATCTGTATTTCTGCACTGACTGTGGGAAGAATTTCACAACATCAACTAAGCTAAAACGTCATCAGAGAACACACACAGGAGAGAAGCCTTACTTCTGCTCTGACTGTGGGGTGAGTTTCTCTCGACTGGGCCACTTAAAACAACATGAACTTATACACACAGGAGAGAAGCCTTACTCCTGCTCTGACTGTGGAAAATGTTTCTCTCGACTAGAGGTCTTAAAAATACATGAACTTATACATACAGGAGAGAAGCCTTATTTCTGCTCTGACTGTGGAAAATGTTTTAAATCATCAGCTGAACTAAAAGTTCATCAGAGAACACACACAGGAGAGAAGCCTTACTCCTGCTCTTACTGTGGAAAGAGTTTCTCTCGACTGGGCCACTTAAAACAACATGAACGTATACATACAGGAGAGAAGCCTTATTTCTGCTCTGAATGTGGAAAAGGTTTTATATCATCAGCTGAACTAAAAGTTCATCAGAGAACACACACAGGAGAGAAGCCTTACTTCTGCTCTGACTGTGGGGTGAGTTTCTTTCGACTGGGCCACTTAAAACAACATGAACGTATACACACAGGAGAGAAGCCTTACTCCTGCTCTGACTGTGGAAAATGTTTTATATCATCAGCTGAACTAAAAGTTCATCGGAGAACACACACAGGAGAGAAGCCTTACTCCTGCTCTTACTGTGGAAAGAGTTTCTCTCGACTGGGCCACTTAAAACAACATGAACTTATACATACAGGAGAGAAGCCTTATTTCTGCTCTGACTGTGGAAAAGGTTTTATATCATCAGCTGAACTAAAAGCTCATCAGAGAACACACACAGGAGAGAAGCCTTACTCCTGCTCTTACTGTGGAAAGAGTTTCTCCCGACTGGGTGACATAAAACAACATGAACGTATACACACAGGAGAAAAGCCCTACTCGTGCTCTAACTGTGTAAAATGCTTTACAACATCAACTAAGCTAAAATGTCATCAGAGAACACACACAGGAGAGAAGCCTTACTTCTGCTCTGACTGTGGAAAGAGTTTCTCTCAACTGGGCCACTTAAAACGACATGAACGTATACACACAGGAGAGAAGCCTTACTCCTGCTCTGACTGTGGAAAGAGTTTCTCTCAACTGGCGGATTTAAAAATACATGAACTTATACATACAGGAGAGAAGCCTTACGCCTGCTCTGACTGTGGAAAGAGTTTCTCTCGACTGGCGGATTTAAAAATACATGAACGTATACACACAGGAGAGAAGCCTTACGCCTGCTCTGACTGTGGAAAGTGTTTCTCTCGACTGGGGGATTTAAAAAGACATGAACTTATACATACAGGAGAGAAGCCTTATTTCTGCTCTGACTGTGGATGTTTTTTTAAAACAAAATATGAGCTAATACGTCATCAGAGAACACACACAGGAGAGAAGCCTTACTCCTGCTCTGACTGTGGGGTGAGTTTCTCTCTACTGGGCAACTTAAAACGACATGAACGTATACACACAGGAGAGAAGCCTTAATACTGCTCTGACTGCGGGGCAACTTAAAACGACATGAACGTATACACACAGGAGAGAAGCCTTACTCCTGCTCTGACTGTGTCAAATGCTTTACTACATCAACTGAGCTAAAAGTTAATCAGGAAACACACACAGGAGAGAAGCCTTATTTATGCTCTGACTGTGGAAAATGTTTGAAATCATCAGCTGAGCTAAAAGTTCATCAGAGAACACACACTGGAGAGAAGCCTTACTTCTGCTCTGACTGTGGGGCGAGTTTCTCTCGATTGGGCAACTTAAAACAACACAAACATATACACACAGGAGAGAAGCCTTAATACTGCTCTGACTGTGGAAAATGTTATTAAACATCAGTTGAGCTAAAAGGTCATCAGAGAACACACACAGGAGAAAAGCCTCATCAGTTGTCTCAGACCAGTTAAGAGTAAAGTCACTCCATCACTTCATTCTCACCTCGTAAAGGAAGTGGTAACAGTGCATTTGATAACATTAAGAAAGCGTAACACTCTATTGTAATCCGATTGTTTCTCACTGTGAGATAATTGTTCAGAGGAAAGGGAGCGTTATAGAATGTTAGCCTGTCTTGACTTTACTGATCAGTGTTCACCTGGTCAGTTTTGGTGTGTTTTGTTAGCTTCTACTGTAATGATATTGAGATGACCTTGGATTTGCCCTTAGGGTTGAATACACTCAGTGAGGTCTGATAGATGACTGGGTGGTACTGCTTTCCTCTGCAGTTTTCTGTGGGAATGAGCTAGTTCGGACACTCATCGGTACAACACAAGACATGCAGCAAGAGGTTTCTTCACAGTCCCCAGGTCCAGAACAGACGCTGGGAAACACACAGTATTAAATAGAACCATGACTACATGGAACTCTCTGCCAGGTAACTCAAACTAGCAATAAAACCAGATTCAAAAAAACATAAAATAAAATTAACCTTATGGCACATTACAAAAATAACAACAGGAACTTTTAGCTCAGCTGATGTTGTGAAGCATTTTACACATCTCATATGTATATACTGTATTCTATAATATTCTACTGTATCTTAGTCCATGTCGCTCTGTCATTGGTTGTCCATATATGTATATACTGTATTCTATAATATTCTACTGTATATGCCGCTCTGTCATTGCTTGTCCATATTCAGTTGAAGTCGGAAGTTTACATACACTTAGGTTGGAGTCATTAAAACTTATTTTTCAACCACTCCACAAATTTCTTTTTAACAAACTATAGTTTTGGCAAGTCGGTTAGGACATCTGCTTTGTGCATGACACAAGTCATTTTTCCAACAATTGTTTACAGCCAGATTATTTCACTTATAATTCACTGTATCACAATTCCAGTGGGTCAAAAGTTTACATACACTAAGTTGACTGTGCCTTTAAACAGCTGGGAAAATTCCAGAAAATGATGTCATGGCTTTAGAAGCTTCTGATAGGCTAATTTACATAATTTGAGTCAATAGGAGGTGTACCTGTGGATGTATTTCAAGGCCTACCTTCAAACTCAATGCCTTTTTGCTTGACATCATGGGAAAATGAAAAGGAATCAGCCAAGACCTCAGAATAAATTTTGTAGACCTCTACAAGTCTGATTCATCCTTGGGAGCAATTTCCAAACACCTGAAGGTACCACGTTCATCTGTGCAAACAATAGTACGCAAGTATAAACACCATGGGACCACTCAGCCGTCATACCGCTCAGGAAGGAGACGCGTTCTGTCTCCTAGAGATGAACATACTTTGGTGCAAATCAATCCCAGAACAACAGCAAAGGACCTTGTGAAGATGCTGGAGGAAACGGGTACAAAAGTGTCTATATCCACAGTAAAATGAGTCTTATATCGACATAACCTGAAAGGCCGCTCAGCAAGGAAGAAGCCACTGCTCCAAAACCGCCATAAAAAAAGCCAGACTACGGTTTGCAATTGCACATGGGGACAAAGATCGTACTTTTTTGAGAAATGTCCTCTGGTCTGATGAAACAAAAATAGAACTGTTTGGCCATAATGACCATTGTTATGTTTGGAGTAAAATAATGTTATGTTTGGAAGCAGAAGAACACCATCCCAACCGTGAAGCACGGGGGTGGCAGCATCATGCTGTCGGGGTGCTTTGCTGCAGGAGGGATTGGTGCACTTCACAAAATAGATGGCATCATGAGGAAGGAACATTATGTGGATATATTGAAGCAACATCTCAAGACATCAGTCAGGAAGTTAAAGCTTGGTCGCAAATGGGTCTTCCAAATGGACAATGACCCCAAGCATACTTCCAAGTTGTGGCAAAATGGCTTAAGGACAACAAGTCAAGGTATTGGAGTCGCCATCACAAAGCCCTGACCTCAATCCTATAGAAAATGTGTGGGCAGAACTGAAAAAGTGTGTGCGAGCAAGGAGGCCTACAAACCTGACTCAGTTACACCAGCCCTGTCAGGAGGAATGGGCCAAAATTCACCCAACTTATTGTGGGAAGCTTGTGGAAGGCTACCCGACACGTTTGACCCAAGTTAAACAATTTAAAGGCAATGCTACCAAATACTAATTGAGAGTATGTAAACTTCTGACCCACTGCGAATGTGATTAAATAAATAAAAGCTGAAATAAATCATTGTCTCTACTATTATTAAAATCATTGTCTCTACTTAAAATAAAGTGGTGATCCTAACTGACCTAAGACAGGGAATTTTTACAGGAATTGTGAAAAACTGAGTTTAAATGTATTTGGCTAAGGTGTATGTAAATAAGGTATTATTGTTTTTAATAAATGTGAAAACATTTCTAAGAACCTGTGTTTGCTGTTGAGGATGATATGGCCCATAATTTGCATGACTTTTGTCCCTTTTTAGCTTTTGACACTTACCAACTTTTAGAATAGTTTCCCCCCCCTTTTGTATTGTACAGCCTACTGATATGTAAACATATGTCACCTGGTACAGCCAGAAGAGGACTGGCCACCCCTTTGAGCCTGGTTCCTCTCTATGTTTCTCCCTAGGTTCCTGCTTCATAGGGAGTGTTAGTAGCCACTATGTTGTCTCTCCTGGCTATCATAAGATGAATGCACTAGCTGTGGGTCTCTCTGGATGGGAGCATCTGCAACATGATTAAATTGTAAATGTAGTGCTTGATGATGTATTTGATGTATTTTTTGTGTTTCCTGTTTGGACCCCAGGAAGAGTAGCCGCTGGGGATCCTAATAAAATACTACATTGTACTGAATGTATCAGATAGAGATGATGTGATGATCAGTTTTCACCATTGGTCTTTTTTTGGATCATTTATGAATGTGTTATTCAATGTGTTTCTATTGGATATAGTAGTAAAGGCCAAATTCATTTTTAAACATATATTTTTATAACTAAAGGGGTCCTAAAATTCATAATCAAAGAGAGCATTATAGAATGTTAGCATCTCTTTACTTTACTGATCAGTGTTGCACCTTGTCAGTTTTGGTGTGTTTTGTTAGCTTCTACTGTAATGATACTGAGATGACCTTGGATTTGCCTTTAAGGTTGAATATCCTATTTGAGGCGTCTCACAATGGAGTCTGATGGTTAACTGGGTGGTACATTACATTTACATTTTAGTAATTTAGCAGACGCTCTTATCCAGAGCGACTTACATGAGCAATTAGGGTTAAGTGCCTTGCTCAAGGTCACATCTGCAGTTTTCTGTGGGAATGAGCTAGTAGACACAACATACACTGAGTGTACAAAACATTAAGGACACCTGCTCTTTCCATGACATAGACTGACCAGGTGAACCCAGGTGAAAGCTATGATCCTTAAAGATGTAGTTGTGGTGTATTTATTATGGATCCCCATTAGCTTTCAGCAGAAAACAAGAAACTGCAGTGGGCTAAGGAATGAAAACACTGGACACTGGAGAATTTGAATAACATTGCCTGGTCTGATGAATCCCCGGTTCCTGCTGTTTCATGCTGATGGGAGGACTAAGGTATGGAGAAAACCATGAGTACATGCATCCATGCCGTGTGTCAGCATTGCAGGCTGGTGTGGGGTGTGTTTTCATGGCACACATTGGGCCCCTTGATAAAAGTGGAGCAACTTTTGAATGCCACAGGATATCTAAACATCATTGCCAATCAGGTGTATCCCTTCATGGTAGCAGTTATCCATCTGCAAAATATATTTTTTCTGCAGGATTATGCCCCATGCCACAAGGCTTGTCCAGGAATGGTTCCACCAACATGACAGTGAATTCAGCTTACTGCAGTGGCCTGCCAAGTCACCAGAGCTCAATCCAATTGTGCATCTTTGTGGATTAATTGTGGATTCTTTTATATTACTAAACAACTTTTATTAATTATAAAAAGGCTATGAATCGACTACTTGTGTTTTTTAAATTTAGATTAATTATTTTATTAATTGATTATGAATGTATTTGGATACCTGTATTGAAGTTAATTGATCTGGCCGCAGGTAGCCTAGCGGTTAAGAGTGTTGGGCCAGTAACTGAAAGGTCGCTGGTTTGAATCCCGAGCCAACTAGGTGAAAAATCTGTTGTTGTGCCCTTGATCAAGGCAATTAACCCTAATTGGTCCTGTAAGTTGCTCTGGATAAGAGCATCTGCTAAATTACTCAAATGTAATGAAAAATATTGTTTGTACATTAATTTGATCTGGGCAACATCTTTTTGTGTATAATTAAATGAAACAAACTGTTTTAAATCACATAGTTAGTGTCTTACCCTGGCCAGAGGGACAGGGCCAGCTAGACTATGTAGCTGCTGTTGTTAGTAGCCTGCAGTTTCCATGCAATACAGCATGTCAGATCGCTAGTGTTTAGGTGTATAGGCTTCTACATTTATGCAAGAGTTTTTGCTTGTGTCTGTCGGGAGTGATGTGTTATCAGGCTTGCTAAATAACTACCGGAGGGAAGTGGAGAGCGCTCCTTGAGCTTTGTGCCCGGTCCACGCGACATGGTCAAGAGACGCAAAGAGCCAGCATTAGCACTCCGATGTGAAGGACAGCTCTTACAAAAATTTACCATCGTAGTACAATGAACAACAACATTCCATTGTACTATGATGTTTTTTTTTTACAAAATACAACTAACGTTTATTTATTTTATAAACATCCCTTTCATAGCACCTACCACTCCATTCAAGGAGTAGTTCACTATTTTACAACTTTAAGTCCTATATGTAAGGTATGTATACAGGGGACGTCGGTCTGTACTCAAGATTCAAAGGTACAGTGGGGAAAAAAAGTATTTAGTCAGCCACCAATTGTGCAAGTTCTCCCACTTAAAAAGATGAGAGAGGCCTGTAATTTTCATCATAGGTACACGTCAACTATGCAGACCCGTCGCCAGACCTCAGTCTTAAGGGGGGCATATGAAATGCATGGGAGGGCAGGGCACAATTATTATTAGCCTACAGTACATATATTTAATAATAAATTCCCTCAAGTGGGGAGGGGGCACAATCATTTTTTGGGGCGGGCCCGGCCCCCAATTGCCCACCCATACCGATGGGTGTGCAACTATGACAGACAAAATGAGAAAAATTAATCCAGAAAATCACATTGTAGGATTTTTAATGAATTTATTTGCAAATTATGGTGGAAAATAAGTATTTGGTCAATAGCAAAAGTTTCTCAATACTTTGTTATATACCCTTTGTTGGCAATGACACAGGTCAAACGTTTTCACACACTATTGCTGGTATTTTGGCCCATTCCTCCATGCAGATCTCCTCTAGAGCAGTGATGTTTTGGGGCTGTTGCTGGGCAACACAGACTTTCAACTCCCTCCAAAGATTTTCTATGGGGTTGAGATCTGGAGACTGGAGGACTGGACTCCAGGACCTTGAAATGCTTCTTACGAAGCCACTCCTTCGTTGCCCGGGCGGTGTGTTTGGGATCATTGTCATGCAGAAAGACCCAGCCACGTTTCATCTTCAATGCCCTTGCTGATGGAAGGAGGTTTTCACTCAAAATCTCACGATACATGGCCCCATTCATTCTTTCCTTTACACGGATCAGTCGTCCTGGTCCCTTTGCAGAAAAACAGCCCCAAAGCATGATGTTTCCACCCCCATGCTTCACAGTAGGTATGGTGTTCTTTGGATGCAACTCAGCATTCTTTGTACTCCAAACACGACGAGTTGAGTTTTTACCACAAAAAAACATAAGAACCATTCATACTGTCAGATCTAATATGGAAGAATTGAATACAAAAGAGAAGGAGAGGTTGACCAGTTCAAATTCATGCAGTTTTCAAAACATATTCATAATCAATTTTTTTGTAAGATTTTAACTGAACACAAATATAAACACAACATTCAACAATTTTACAAGGGTACAGTTCATATAAGGAAATCAGTCAATTGAAATACATTCATTAGGCCCTAATCTATGGATTTCACATGACAGGGGCCCACCCATCAGCCAATAAGAATGATTTTTCCCCACTAAAGGGCTTTATTACAGATAGAAATACTCCTCAGTTTCATCAGCTGTCCGGGTGGCTGGTCTCAGACGATCCTGCAGGTTAAGATGCCAGATGTGGAGGTCCTGGGCTTGCACAGTTACACGTGGTCTGTGGCTGTGAAGCCAGTTGGACGTTCTGCCAAATTCTCGGTAGAGAAATGTACATTAAATTCTCTGGCAACAGCTCTGGTGAACATTCCTGCAGTCAGCATGCCAATTGTGCACTCCCTCAAAATGTAGACATCTGTGGCATTGTGTTGTGTGACAAAACTGCACATTTCAGAGTGGCCTTTTATTGTGCCCAGCACAAGGTGCACCTGTGTAATGATCATGCTGTTTAATCAGCTTCTTGATATGCCACAACTCGCAGGTGGATTGATTATCTTGGCAAAGGAGAAATGCTCACTAACAGATATGGAAACAATTTGTGCACCAAATTTGAGAGAAATAAGCTTTTTGTGCGTATGGAAAATTTCCGGGATCTTTTATTTCAGCTCATAAAACATGGGACCAACACTTTACATGTCAAGTTTATATTTTTTTTCAGTATAGTTTTAGAAGACAATTCACTAAACACGTAGTCATTTCATTTTAATTGTCACATGCTTGGTAAACAACAGGTGTAGACTAACAGTGAAATGTTGACCAACAATGGAGAACACAATACAACAATTATAATAATAGGAAAAAGATTGTAGCACAAGGAATTAATACACGATGAGCAATGGTAGCTTGGCTATATACATGGGGTGCCAATACCTAGTCAATGGTAGCTTGGCTATATACATGGGGTGCCAATACCTAGTCAATGGTAGCTTGGCTATATACATGGGGTGCCAATACCTAGTCAATGATAGCTTGGCTATATACATGGGGTGCCAATACCTAGTCAATGGTAGCTTGGCTATATACATGGGGTGCCAATACCTAGTCAATGGTAGCTTGGCTATATACATGGGGTGCCAATACCTAGTCAATGGTAGCTTGGCTATATACATGGGGTGCCAACACCTAGTCAATGATAGCTTGGCTATATACATGGGGTGCCAATACCTAGTCAATGATAGCTTGGCTATATACATGGGGTGCCAATACCTAGTCAATGGTAGCTTGGCTATATACATGGGGTGCCAATACCTAGTCAATGATAGCTTGGCTATATACAGTGCAATCTGAAAGTATTCAGACCCCTTAACTTTTTCCACATTTTATTACGTTACAGCCATATTCTAAAGTTGGTTAAATCATTTTCCCCCTTCATCAATCTACACACAATACCCCATAATGTCAAAGCAAAACACAGGTTTTTAGACATTTTTCCTAATTTATTAATAAAAAATGGAAATATCTAAGTATTCAGACCCTTTACTCAGTACTTTCTTGAAGAACCTTTGGCAGCGATTACAGCAGAGTCTTCTTGGGTATGATGCTACAAGCTTGGCACACCTGTATTTGGGGAGTTTCATTCATTCTTCTCTGCAGATCCTCTCAAACTCTATCAGGTTGGATGGGGAGCGTTGCTGCACAGCTATTTTCTGGTCTCTCCGGAGATGTTCAATCGGGTTCAAGTCTGGGCTCTGGCTGAGCCAGGTGAACCTTCGCCCCAGTCTGAAGTCCTGAGCGCTCTGGAGCAGGTTTTCATCAAGGATCTCTCTGTACTTTATTCCCTCGATCCTGACTAGTCACCCAGTCCCTGCCTCTGAAAAACATCCGCACAGCATGATACTGCTACGACCATGCTTCACCGTAGGCATGGTGCCAGGTTTCCTCCAGACGTGACGCTTGGTATTCAGGCCAAAGAGTTCAATCTTGGTAACAACAGACCAGAGAATCTTGTTTCTCATGGTCAGAGTCCTTTAGGTGCCTCTTGGCAAACTTCAAGCGGGCTGAACTCTGGAGCTCTGTCAAAGTGATCATCGGGTTCTTGGTCACCTCCCTGACCAAGGCCCTTCTCCTCCGATTGCGCAGTTGGCCGGGTGGACAGCTCTAGGAAGAATCTTGGTGATTCCAAACTTCTTCCATTTAAGAATGGAGGAGGCCACGGTGTTCTTGGGGACCTTCAATGCTGCAGACATTTTTTGGTACCCTTCCCCAGATCTGTGCCTCATCACAATCCTGTCTCGGTGCTCTACGGACAATTCCTTCAACCTCATGGCTTGGTTTTTGCTCTGACATGCAATGTCAACTGTGGGATGTTAAATCGACAGACAAACCACGTCCAATCAATTGAATTTATCTCAGGTGGACTCCAATCAAGTTGTAGAAACATCTCAAGGAATGTCAATGGAAACAGGATTATACATTTTGAGATTCATAGCAAAGGATCTTGAATACTAATGTAAATAAGTTTTTGCAAAAATGTCTAAACCTATTTCCACTTTGTCATTATGGGGTATTGTGTGTAGATTGATGAGGGATTTTTGTTGCTTTTGTTGTTTGTAAAAAAAAAAATTCATTTTTACAATAAGGCTGTAACTTTTTTGTTGAAAAAGTCAAGGGGTCTGAATACTTTCAGAATGCACTGTATAGACACTAACTACTTCACTTTAAACACTTTGTTATATTTATGCACAAGAGAAGTTGCCCAGCACAAATTCATGTACAAACATGATTTTTCATTACATATTTGTAATTTAGCAGATGCTCTTATCCAGAGTGACTTATAGGACCAATTGGGGTTAATTGCCTTGCTCAAGGCCACAATGACAGATTTTTTGACCTAGTTGGCTCGGGATTCAAACCAGCGACTTTTCAGTTACTGGCCCAACACTCTTAACCGCTAGGCTACCTGTTAAATACATAACACAATACGTGACATAAGTAGAATACAGAACACTTGGGCGGCAGGTTGCTTAGTGGTTAAGAGCGTTGTGCCAGTAACCGAAAGGTCGCTGGTTCTAATCCCCGAGCCGACTAGGTGAAAAATCTGTCGACGTGCACTTGAGCAAGGCACTTAACCCTAATTGCTCCTGTAAGTCGCTCTGGATAAGAGCTCCTGCTAAATGACCAATTTATTTATTTATTATTTATTAAACATTACAGGACATTTTTCATGATGGAAATTGAAATATTAAAATGTTATTTAAAAAAAGCAGTGGGTAGAGTGGTGTTTCGCAGGCGGTTTGTACGGGCAGTTATACAGGACAGTTTGTGGCTGTTTCTCAGGAGCCTGGTGGTGCAGTTACCTCTTCTTGGAGGGAGCAGGTCATTCAGTGGATGGTCAAGAGTGTGCATGTCCTTCACCAGGTGCACTGCAGACTGTTCTCACCTGCTCTGCAGTGACGGGAGCTGTGGTTGGACTGCTCCACCTCTGGAGATGATCCTCAAGGCCCTCCTCTGCACCCTGTCTAGTTGGGTCTGCTGCTTTTTACTGCATCCAACTAACAGCACTCCACCGTATTCCAGAACAGTCAAAAAAGGCGTTTCGAGGCCTTTCTCACTGGCTGCTCCACATGTCACCACTGAGGTTAGAGTCTAGATTAAAATCAAGATACTTGGTTGTTGTTACCACTGGTACTTCCTGTCTTCTAGGATTAGTGGTGCAGGTTGTGGATGGTCCTCTGACCAAGGGCTAAATGTGCCAGTTGCCATCACCCTCTGCCCTCTTTCGGTGGTGTAGCTGTGGAGCCAGGCTAGTAACCTTGGACACAGTTCAATGTCAGACAGATGTTGCAGGAACTATGCGTGATCTACTCGATCAAAGGCTTTGGACACATCAGCAAGTAACACCCTCACCATTGTTGGGTTTATGGAGTCTGTAGCTGTCAGCCAGGAGTATGTGGCTTTCCCAAGGGCGATAGTAGTGCTGGACTTTGGGAGGTAGTCATACTGAATCGTGCACTCAGATAAAACTGTCCCCTGCCAGTAGGAGGTGTTAACAATGTGTTTGATGACAGGGGATAGATCTTCTGCATGCTCTTTTCGTAGCCAGGCTGGAATGCCATCAGGCCCACATGCTTTACGTGGGCTGAGTCTGTTCAGAGCTTGCATTAACTGGCCAATGCTGCACAGCTCAACCTGCTTTGTAGACATGGGCAGGGGGAAGATGGCAAGATGTGTGGTGCTTGTCCATGCCTCAGCAAAGAAGCCATTCAAAACATCAGCCACGTTGTCGTCTTCAATTCCTTTGACCTGTATTCTCCCTCCTGATGTTTTCTTTGGTCCCAGTCCATTGTTAATGAAGTCCCACCATTCCTTAGGGTTTTTCTTCTTTAGGTCCTGGATTTCAGTTTTGTAGAAGATTGTCTTTGCTTCCTTGATAATCATTTGCACTGTGTTTCTGTATTTTCTCCATGTCATTGTTTCTCCCCATCTGTTGAAAATATTCTGTATTTTCCTGATGGCAGCCTTTATTCTTTCAGTCATCCAGGGCTTGTCCAGTGTTGTTTTCTAATTGGCATGTATACATCAAGTGCAGTTTGAATGCAGGAGTTGAACGTCTCCACCTTTGCATCGATGCTCTCCACCTCATGTATGGCAGACCAGTCAGTACTGGCCATACACTGTGCAAAGGTCTCCTTTCTGTTCTGGGTTACCAGATGTCCTTTTGTTCCGCTGCACCTCTCTTCTCCCTCCTGATGTTGTGTTTGGAGAGAACAGCAGACATTTGTGATCACAGGATCCGATAGGAGTAAGTACAGTGGGTTGTGTTGATCAGATCTAGGATGGAGTCCCCTCTGTGGTCTTGTCTTTGGCCACTTGTTTCATGTATGGATGGGAGTTTGTCAGCATCTTGATGGGCAGGTGATTAAAGTCTCCACACAGGATGAGACCCATTTGGGGAGAGGACATCCTGATCACATGGACAGTGATTATGAGATAATCCACAGTGTTCTGCTGCAGTGTTTTGTCATGTGCCCATGGTGGATGTTAGAGCACTCCACTACCAGAGATGAAACTGAGCTGGGGTGTTGTTTAGGACGGAACTGAAGACACTCAAACTCTTCTTTCTCTAGGTCAGTTATTCTTCTCTTTGCCTGCATACTGTGATTCACATACATAGCCATACCCCCTCTCTGGACCTGTCATTTCTGAACAGCTGATAGTCTTGTCATCAGAACAGCCTTAATTTGTCAGGGCATGGATGCATGTACTCGTGGTTTCCTCAATATCCTATACCTCTCATTATCTTTACAGTAGGAGCTATCTAAGGACTGCAAAACTGACAAGGTGCACACTGATCAGTTAAGAGATTCTAACATTCTACAACTTTCCCGTTCCTCTGCACAGTTCTCTCACAGTGAGAAACAATAGGATTATAATAGAGTGTTCTATGCTTTCTTAATTTGATCCAATCCACTACTACTTATTATGTATATGTTGGTGTCTTTTTAAATTGCCAGATATGTAGAATCTCATCTCACAGTCAGAGCAGGAATAAGGCTTCTCTCCTGCGTGTATACGTTCATGTATTTTTAATTTGCCCAGTCGAGAGAAACTCTTCCCACAGTCAGAGCAGGAGTAAGGCTTCTCTCCTGTGTGTGTTCTCTGATGAAGTCTTAGCTCAGTTGATGTTGTGAAGCATTTTACACAGTCAGAGCAGGAGTATGGCTTCTCTCCTGTATGTATACGTTCATGTATTTTAAAGTGGCCCAGTCGAGAGAAACTCTTCCCACAGTAAGAGCAGGAGTAAGGCTTCTCCCCTGTGTGTATACGTTCATGTCTATTTAAGCTGCCCAGATGAGAGAAACTTGCCCCACAGTCAGAACAGGAGTAAGGCTTCTCTCCTGTGTGTAACCGTTGGTGTGATTTTAAGCTGTCCTGTCGAGAGAAATTTTTCCCACAGTCAGAGCAGGAGTAAGGCTTCTCTCCTGTGTGTATACGTTCATGTTGTTTTAAGCTGCCCAGTTGAGAGAAACTTGCCCCACAGTCAGAGCAGGAGTAAGGCTTCTCTCCTGTGTGTATACGTTCATGTTGTTTTAAGCTGCCCAGTTGAGAGAAACTTGCCCCACAGTCAGAGCAGGAGTAAGGCTTCTCTCCTGTGTGTATACGTTCATGTCTTTTTAAGCTGCCAAGATGAGAGAAACTTGCCCCACAGTCAGAGCAGGAGTAAGGCTTCACTCCTATGTGCACTCTCTGATGAACTGTCAGAGCCTTTGATATTGTGAAATTCTTCCCACAGTCAGTACAGGAATTCAGATTCTCTCCTGTGTGTATATGTAGGTGTATTTTTAACTTTGATAGAATTGAGAAACTCGCCTCACAATGTGGGCAGTGGTGAGACCTCTTAGCTCTGTGATCTTCCTGCTGTTGCTCTCTGGATGTATTGAATGTCTCAACATGGTCTCCTGTGTGAACAACATCAGAAGAACCAGTCAGTTGGTGTGATATACATGTCAATCAACTGTATTTTATGAAGCCCTTTTTACATCAGAAGTTGTCACAAAGTGCTTTATAGAAACCCAGCCAAAACCCCCAAAGAGCAAGCTTTGCAGATGTAGAAGCCATATCATCCTCCACTCACTATCACAAGGGTTCGTAACTACACAGACTCATTTAATAAAACTTTAAAACATTGGCAGTTTGTCTACTTCACTTCTTTAGTCTACTATCTGATCACTCTAGATAGCCCAGTGAATAAAACAAATGCTGGCAATACTGGTGTAAAACCATGTACAATGAGGGAAAAAAGTATTTGATTCCCTCCTGATTTTGTATGTTTGCCCACTGACAAAGACATGATCAGTCTATAATTTTAATGGTAGGTCTATTTGAACAGTGAGAGACAGAATAACAACAAAGAAATCCAGAAAAACACATGTCAAAAATGTTATAAATTGATTTGCATTTTAATGAGGGAAATAAGTATTTAATGGGCCTCAGGATCTTGCATTGGCATCTCTGTGCATTCAAACTGCCATCTATAAAATGCAATTGTATTAGTTGTCTTTAGCTTATGCCATGCCATACAGCGGGGGGGAAAAGTATTTAGTTAGCCACCAATTGTGCAAGTTCTCCCACTTAAAAAGATGATAGGCCTGTAATTTTCATCATAGGTACACGTCAACTATGACAGACAAAATTAAGATTTTTTTCCCAGAAAATCACATTGTAGGATTTTTAATGAATTTATTTGCAAATTATGGTGGAAAATAAGTATTTGGTCACCTACAAACAAGCAAGATTTCTGGCTCTCACAGACCTGTAACTTCTTCTTTAAGAGGCTCCTCTGTCCTCCACTCGTTACCTGCATTAATGGCACCTGTTTGAACTTGTTATCAGTATAAAAGACACCTGTCCACAACCTCAAACAGTCACACTCCAAACTCCACTATGGCCAAGACCAAAGAGCTGTCAAAGGACACCAGAAACAAAATTGTAGACCTGCACCAGGCTGGGAAGACTGAATCTGCAATAGGTAAGCAGCTTGGTTTGAAGAAATCAACTGTGGGAGCAATTATTAGGAAATGGAAGACATACAAGACCACTGATAATCCCCTCGATCTGGGGCTCCACGCAAGATCTCACCCCGTGGGGTCAAAATGATCACAAGAACGGTAAGCAAAAATCCCAGAACCACACGGGGGGACCTAGTGAATGACCTGCAGAGAGCTGGGACCAAAGTAACAAAGCCTACCATCAGTAACACACTACGCCACCAGGGTCTCAAATCCTGCAGTGCCAGACGTGTCCCCCTGCTTAAGCCAGTACATGTCCAGGCCCGTCTGAAGTTTGCTAGAGTGCATTTGGATGATCCAGAAGAGGAATGGGAGAATGTCATATGGTCAGATGAAACCAAAATAGAACTTTTTTGGTAAAAACTCAACTCGGCGTGTTTGGAGGACAAAGAATGCTGAGTTGCATCCAAAGAACACCATACCTACTGTGAAGCATGGGGGTGGAAACATCATGCTTTGGGGCTGTTTTTCTGCAAAGGGACCAGGACGACTGATCCGTGTAAAGGAAAGAATGAATGGGGCCATGTATCGTGAGATTTTGAGTGAAAACCTCCTTCCATCAGCAAGGGCGTTGAAGATGAAACGTGGCTGGGTTGGGCAGCATGACAATGATCCCAAACACACCGCCCGGGCAACGAAGGAGTGGCTTCATAAGAAGCATTTCAAGGTCTGGAGTGGCCTAGCCAGTCTCCAGATCTCAACCCCATAGAAAATCTTTGGAGGGAGTTGAAGGTCTGTGTGGCCCAGCGACAGCCCCAAAACATCACTGCTCTAGAGGAGATCTGCATGGAGGAATGGGCCAAAATACCAGCAACAGTGTGTGAAAACCTTGTGAAGACTTACAGAAAACGTTTGACCTGTGTCATTGCCAACAAAGGGTATATAACAAAGTATTGAGAAACTTTTGTTATTGACCAAATACTTATTTTCCACCATAATTTGCAAATTAATTAATTAAAAATCCTACAATGTGATTTTCTGGGAAAAAAATCTTAATTTTGTCTGTCATAGTTGACGTGTACCTATGATGAAAATTACAGGCCTCTCTCATCTTTTTAAGTGGGAGAACATGCACACTTGGTGGCTGACTAAATATTTTTTTCCCCCACTGTATTTCTATTGATAGCCTCCATTCCTGGTAAGGTCCTAATGGCAGGGGACTTTAATTGCACTCTTGATCTTCATCTAGATCGCTCCTCTGGTTTAGACACTTCCCACTCGCAGAGTAGAAAGAAATTACAGCATTTCATTCAGGACTTAAATCTATGTGAACCTTGGAGGACTCAGAACCCTAATAAAAGGGAGAATTCATGTTCACATTTAAATCATATTCTCATGTAGACTACTTTTTAGTTTCTTGCTCATTGCTTCCCAATGTAGCAGGAAGTGGATATGATACTGTTGTTTTGAATGGCCATTCCCCTGTGTGATTATTCTATATGGATTACAAAACTAGTAAAAGGATCCTCTAGATGGCGTTTGCATCCCAGATGGTTAAAGGACCCAGACTTCTTACATTACGCTGGAGTGCATATAGATGTTTATTTCACATTGAACACTGACCAAACGTCAGCGAGTACCAGATGGGAGGATTTCAAAGCACATATTTGCGGGCAAATTATACGTTTTACCAGTTTCAAATCTGATAAATCAGAAAATGAGATACGGAGAGCAAAATGAGAGAATTGGAGAGGGAAGCTTTTTTGGATAACTCAGTAGAAGTAAACAAGGAATGATTTGGTCTTAAAGCTCAGTATGAAGAACTTCCCACCTCAAAGGCTGCAAACAGCTTTACTAGGCTGAAACAGTCCTATGATCAAGGTGAAAAACCTGGTAAATTGCTGGCCTGGCACATTAAGAAGCAAAATTCAGCCTTTAATGCAATTCATAATTTACAAGGACAATTATCAATGGATCCTGTAGAAATAAACCAAACATTTGCTTCCTACTACAACACACTTTACAACTTTGAATCTCCTGAGAACTGAACTAGTCAGGTCTTGATTTTCCCTCTATTTCAGAAGACACTCATTTGGATCTGATAAAAGGAATTGGATGGTGTTGAAATATCTGATGCTATTTTCGATATGAAGGGAGGTAAAGCGGAAGGTCCAGATGGGCTCCCAATAGATATTTAAGGACAAACTTCTAGGTCCACTTTTGGATATGTACAGTGCATTAGGAAAGTACTCAGACCCCTTTACTTTTTCCACAATTTGATTCGTTACAGCCTTATTCTGAAATTGATTAAATAAAAAAAATCCTCATCAATCTACACACAATACCTCATAATGACAAAGTGAAAACAGGTTCTTAGACATTTTTGCAAATGTATTAAAAATAAAACAGCAGAAATACCTTGTTTACATAAGTATTCACACCCTTTGCTATGTGACTCGAAATTGAGCTCAGGTGGATCCTGTTTTCATTGATCATCCTTGAGATGTTTCTAAAACTTAATTGGAGTCCAACTGTGGTAAATTCAATTGATTGGAGATGATTTGGAAAGTCACACAACTGTCTATTTGGTGACCAAGAACATGATGGTCACTCTGACAGAGCTCCAGAGTTCCTCTATGGAAATGTGAGAACCTTCCAGAAGGACAACCATCTCTTCAGCACTCCACCAATCAGGCCTTTATGGTAGAGTGGCCAGACGGAAGCCACTCCTCAGCAAAAGGCACATGACAGCCCGCTTGGAGTTTGCCAAAGGCACCTAAAGTACTCGGACCATGAGAAACAAGATTCTCTGGTCTGATGAAACCAAGATTGAACTTCTTGGCCTGAATGCCAAGCATCACGTCCGGAGGAAACCTGGCACCATCCTTATGGTGAAGCACGGTGGTGGAAGCATCATGCTGCGCGGATGTTGTTAAGCGGCAGGGACTGGGAGCCTAGTCAGGATCGAGGGAAAGATGATTGGAGCAAAGTACAGAGAGATCTTTGATGAAAACCTCCTCCAGTGCGCTCAGGACCTCAAGACCGGGGCGAAGGTTCACCTTCCAATATGACAACGACCCCTAAGCACACAGCCAAGACAACGCAGGAGTGACATCGGGACAAGTCTCTGAATGTCCTTGAGTGGCCCAGCCAGAGCCGGGACATAAACCCAATCGAACATCTCTGGAGACCTGAAAATAGCTGTGCAGCGACGCACCCCATCCAACCTGACAGAGCTTGAGAGGATCTGCAGAGAGGAATGGGAGAAACTCCCCAAATACAGATGTGCCAAGCTTGTAGCGTCATACACATTAAGACTTTAGCTGCAATCACTGCCAACGGTGCTTAAACAAAGTACTGAGTAAAGGGTCTGAATACTTATGTAAATATGATTGTTCAGTTGTTGTTGTTTTTGCTTTATCATTATGGGGTATTGTGTGTAGATTGATGAGGGAAAAAAAACTATTTAATCTATTTTACAATAAGGCTGTAAAGTAACAAAATGTCGAAAAAGTCAAGGGGTCTGAATACTTTCAGAATGCACTGTATATAGGCAGGTGTGTGCCTTTCCAAATCATGTCCAACAAACTTAGTTAGATAGAACCTGCTCTTACCCTGAGAAACAGATTTCCCAATCTTCTCCTCCTCTTCTTCATCTTTAATGTTGACATTCAGCTCCAGTGTTTGACTGCAGTCTTCCAGCTTCACTGATGCCATCTCTGGATATTGCGATGCAAACTGTGCTCCACTGTCACAATCAGGACCCAGTGACTGTAGGTTTGGACTCAGTGTGGAAGGAGAGAGGCAGGCTGGGTTTGTCCTCATTGTTGATGTTACCGGCCTCAGACTTACGTGAATCGGCCAGTATTAATAAAGAGAAACAGATACAAAAAGTTATTGTCTTCACAGTTCTGGCACTTTCTTTATTCTCTAAAAATATTTTCACTTTTTTCTTGTTCAATTATCTAATTCATTGCTTGACTTGGACTGAAATAGGTGCTAATACTCATTTTGGGTGCCGGTACTGTTTATATTAAAGTGCAGGAGCTCCACAATACTTTTGAGCTAATACCTAACCTATAGTAGATAAATGCATATATGACTCAAAATCCATTTAGTACAAGGTTACAGTTTGTTTTAGACAGCACTGTGTGCTAATTTCCTTAAACCTTGTCTTCACTGTATTACTTCAATCAAAAACCAATTGTTTTTCCTGTTCACACCATAGCAACATTTATTGATAAAGACTGAAACTAGTGAATGTGTCTGAATATTAGTACACATGTAGAAAACTGATAATCATTACATTCATCTTCAAAACAGTAGTCCGACCGTGAAATTGTCTCTATCTGATGCACCCGCACTGTCCTCACTGAAGTCTGTTGACGCTGACCGAGAGTAGCCGCCATTTTACCAGCATGGGAATTTTACACAAAACCAATAATATGCAAAACGAACTCAGAAATCTCAAATAAATTGATTATTAATTAAACTAAAATGAGAAAATTATGTACATTCACTCAGACAAACCCAAAATCTCTAGCTATGTGACTTGTAAAATAGTTTTTATCACGTTCTTTCACTTACTCGGTTTGACACAAAAATAACACATCAAACCTTTAACAAACGTGATAATACCTTAACGGATTTGTTACCTAGCATGGTATGTTCTTTCGACATTAGAAAGTTTAAACGTGCTATTACATACCTGTAGTAATAAATAGAAACGGACACAAAGGTTATCTTCTTGACTGCACAGTTCTGGCGCTTTCTTTATTGTGAAGGATGGTGCCCGCCTGCCCGGAACTTCCTGTCCCCCACTACTAACGGTCCGTGCATTCCGAGATCGGATTACAACATTTCATTAAATTACAACAAAAAAAGTGTAAACTGTAGCAATTTATTTCCCTTTATAGTTTATTAGCCTAAGCATGACCTTCATCCACATAATTTCTCTAGGATTGGAACCGGTTCAGGGAAATAACCGGAAAAAGTGTTCTATACTTTTTAGGAACAGCACAGTTATTTTAAAAGCATGGAATCCAGGTAATAACCTTATTTTCCTTTCCGGGTATTTTTCTCCAGTCCCACAAAAATCGCAACAAAGCTCACTCTAGAAACGTATTCCAGTTTCTGCCTGCCAGCTGGAATGGAAACCTTTGCCAGTGGGTGTGCGTGTGGAAACTACCTGCTCCTCCCCTCTGAAGCATAGGTTACTGTATCCTACTGGCAACGTTACAAGCATGATTCAGAAATTAGGGAGATATGTTTAATTTGAGAAGAATGGATGAACTTTTTCAATGCTAGTTAAGGATACTATAGTCACCACGTTTCACATTGGATTTATTAACGACAAAAAGGTACGACCTCTTTTTAATTATAGTGCTGCACTGCACTTTACAAACAAGGTTGTTAGCTAGCTAGCTAACCATTAGCTCTGTTCCAACGTTAAACCAACTCTGTAGTTCCGATAAGTTGACAGAGAAGCAGACGGCCTGACCGATAAGCTGACAGACAAGCAGACGGCCTGACCGATAAAGGACAGAGAAGCAGACGGCCTGACCGTTAAGCTGACAGAGAAGCAGACGGCCTGACCGATAAGCAGACAGAGAAGCAGACGGCCTGACCGATAAAGCAGACAGAGAAGCAGACGGCCTGACCGATAAGCTGACAGAGAAGCAGACGGCCTGACAGATAAGCAGACAGAGAAGCAGACGGCCTGACAGAGAAGCAGATGGCCTGACCGATAAGCAGACAGAGAAGCAGACGGCCTGACCGATAAGCAGACAGAGAAGCAGACGGCCTGACCGATAAGCAGACAGAGAAGCAGACAGAGAAGCCGACGGAGAAGCAGACACTCCATGTAGGAGACTTTATGTAAAACGCATAGGGCGACAGAAAGACAAGTCACACAGCATGATGTTAAAGTAGAAGCAGCCCATTCACTCAGACATAATAACCCCCTACCAATCATAAGAATACAATACAATGTTTCACACACAAGTTATATGTGCCTATATGTTACAACATGTTGCTTCTCTTGTATTGTCAACATCAATTCCAAATTGTTTGGCTGTCAGCAGATACATGGTTATCAATACTACTAATATATATGAAGGGTGGATATTTTGATGGAGGTATTTCACATGGCCTTGATCCATGTCCTGCCTGGTACTCATGGCTTGTATTGTCACACTACTTGCAGCAAAACTGTTGAGTCTTTTATTATTTTGCAGATCTTCAAGCAGTGGAGATGAGGATAATGGTGGAACTGGAGATGATCCGTACAGAGTTCAGGACTGCTCTGAACCAAGTTATGGAGGCCATAGAGGATAATGGTGAAACTGGAGATGATCCGTACAGAGTTCAGGACTGCTCTGAACCAAGTTATGGAGGCCATAGAGGATAATGGTGGAACTGGAGATGATCCGTACAGAGTTCAGGACTGCTCTGAACCAAGTTATGGAGGCCATAGAGGATAATGGTGAAACTGGAGATGATCCGTACAGAGTTCAGGACTGCTCTGAACCAAGTTATGGAGGCCATAGAGGATGATGGTGAAACTGAAGATGATCCGTACAGAGTTCAGGACTGCTCTGAACCAAGTTATGGAGGCCATAGAGGATAATGGTGTAACTGGAGATGATCCGTACAGAGTTCAGGACTGCTCTGAACCAAGTTATGGAGGCCATAGAGGATAATGGTGGAACTGGAGATGATCCGTACAGAGTTCAGGACGGCTCTGAACCAAGTAATGGAGGCCATAGAGGATAATGGTGGAACTGGAGATGATCCGTACAGAGTTCAGGACTGCTCTGAACCAAGTTATGGAGGCCATAGAGGATAATGGTGAAACTGGAGATGATCCGTACAGAGTTCAGGACTGCTCTGAACCAAGTTATGGAGGCCATAGAGGATAATGTGGTCCTCTGTAACTCAATTGGTAGAGCATGGCGCTTGTAACGCCAGGGTAGTGGGTTCCATCCCTGGGACCACCCATACGTAAACATGTATGCGCACATGACTGTAAGTCGCTTTGGATAAAAGCGTCTGCTAAATGGCATATTATATTATTATAATGGTGAAACTGGAGATGATCCGTACAGAGTTCAGGACTGCTCTGAACCAAGTTATGGAGGCCATAGAGGATAATGGTGAAACTGGAGATGATCCGTACAGAGTTCAGGACTGCTCTGAACCATGTTATGGAGGCCATAGAGGATAATGGTGAAATTGGAGATGATCCGTTGTGGGGATCTATTTTCTCATAGTTGGATCTGTATGTGATGAATAGCTTAGAAGGAATGCATTAATGATAAGCATAGAAGGTTTGTACTATACTCATATAAATTGTTTCACATAACCAGCTGTGATTCATGTGAGGAACGTTAGGGGGTAGGACAGATAAGACTTGTATTTCTTACAGATACGAACACTGCCTCTTTGTTGTCTGTGAACCGTCCTTGAACGTAGGTACAGTGGAATGGTGTCTTTTGGGTGCTGACTACAGGTTGTTATGATAAAACTTATGCCTGGCAACAGTGTGCAACAAGTGGAGCGCCAAGGTGTTGGGACCAGCCGGTGCGCCAACGGATTGGCTGAGTAAGTCTAAACCACGCTCAGTCTCTACTCTGATTGGCCAGCAGGGAGTGGGAAATATCTCTGTCAGAGTATTTGAAGAAGAACCTGTAACAATGGATTAGTTCTCTGAGTGCCCTGCGTGTTATTTCAGTGGACCCATATATACAAACCTTCATACTTATCATACATACATTTTGCATATAATAAATTTAGCTTGGATTGAATATCTCTTGATTATGTTTGATTCTTATTCCAAAACCAGATTTAAATTACGCAATTTCTAACACCGTACAGAGCTCAGGACTGCTCTGAACCAAGTTATGGAGGCCATAGAGGATAATGGTGAAACTGGAGATGATCCGTACAGAGTTCAGGACTGCTCTGAACCAAGTTATGGAGGCCATAGAGGATAATGGTGAAATTGGAGATGATCCGTACAGAGTTCAGGACTGCTCTGAACCAAGTTATGGAGGCCATAGAGGATAATGGTGGAACTGGAGATGATCCGTACAGAGTTCAGGACTGCTCTGAACCAAGTTATGGAGGCCATAGAGGATAATGGTGAAACTGGAGATGATCCGTACAGAGTTCAGGACTGCTCTGAACCAAGTTATGGAGGCCATAGAGGATGATGGTGAAACTGGAGATGATCCGTGCAGAGTTCAGGACTGCTCTGAACCAAGTTATGGAGGCCATAGAGGATAATGGCCTTTTTACTTCACTTTAATCCAGTCGGTCAATATAGCTAAATGATTGTGCTAGTAAAAAAGGAATGTAGTAGGGAGTTGACGTTAAACCGGCATTTTGATCATTTGTTTAAGGAAAATAATGACCAGTTTGTGTTATTTTGACTTCCAGGAGCGGGTCGAGGAAGAGACTGTGGATGAGGATGGAGCAGCAGCACCTGAATAAACATAACATAGTTATTCACTTTTAGCTTTAAGCAGTTTTACAGTTCTTGATTGGAGTGCAGTGTTCATGTTTTTACTGACTTGTTATTTTGTGAGCTTATTGCTGTGATTTTGTTTACGAATCTATTGTGATACAGTTTATGTAAAAAAAGAACTTATTTTCAGGCATTTTGCATATTTCGTCAGTGGACACCTACCGACAGGACACTGTTTATATGTTCAGGATAGATTAAATGACGTGTCTTAAGGGTCCTCCCGAGTGGTGCAGTGGTCTAAGACACTGCATCGCAGTGCAAGCTGCGTTGCTACAGATGCTGGTTCGATACCTGTCTGTGTCGCAGCCAGCCACGACCGGGAGACCCATGAGGTGATGCACAATTGTCTGGGTTAGGGGAGGGTTTGGCCAGCCGGAATGTCCTTGTCCCCATCCCACTGCTACGTACAAAAGTTACGTTCCCAGTGGTTACCAGAAACTGCATTTTATGGGGCTCTCAACGTACTTTCTGACGTTTAGCAACATTATGAGGTTGACTTAAAAATACACATATTTAACGGTTTAAAATTCCCCACATTTATACGTCCTGAAAAGACTTGGGACATAAGCGGACACCACAGCTACGTAGAAGGAACGTTTCACAATAACGTTATCATGACTTATGTAGGGACTAAAATAACTTGTCACGTCCTGGAACGTAATTTTGTTAGCTGGGAAAGCTCACTCTAGAAACGTATTCCAGTTTCTGCCTTCCAGCTGGAATGGAAACCTTTGCCAGTGGGTGTGCATTTGGAAACTACCTGCTCCTCTCCTCTGAAGCATAGGTTACTGTGTCCTACTGACAACGTTACAAGCATGATTCAGAAATTAGGGAGATATGTTTAATTTGAGAAGAATGGAATAACTTTTTCAATGCTAGTTAAGGATTCTATAGTCACCACGTTTCACATTGGATTTATTAACGACAAAAAGGTAAGACCTGTTTTTAATTCTAGTGCTGCACTGCACAAACAAGGTTGTTAGCTAGCTAGCTAACATTTGCTCTGGTCCAACGTTAAACCAACTCTGAAGTTCAAAAACATTCAAAGTTCCTCCATAGAAGCCGCTCCTCCGTAGGTATAATTCTGTGGGCCTAATTCAGATAATGCAGGTCATAATACGATGCCCAGCTCTTCAATGCAAGCATCCTCTAACGAGCTCTCCTCACCCGCAAAATGTCGCGCCCTACACTGTGATTGGCAGCACAGTTTGCTCTTAATGATTTTCCTATACAGATACTCTGTGGTTGTCACGAGAATGTTGTTATCTCAGTGGTTGAAGTCAAACACTTCTTAAATCTTTGAATAATTCCCAGAGGTATAATTCTCTAGTTTAAATAAATTAAACAGACCCCTTACTGCAATGGTCATTCTTTATTCATGAGAGCTCTGAAAATCATACAATGCACAACGTTTTGTATACCTCTACTACGCCCCTAAGTGGGCCAATGAGAAAGCTCCTCACCCATATTTAGGCAACTGTTACATTTCTCTGTTAGCTTGCACAGCAACCTAGTTGTTTCTTCCTGTATCTATTTCACACTGGTTTCAGAAGACACAAATACTCTGTTGCTGGGCAAATATGCATCTTATACAGGCACATAGGGTGGGGACATGCTTCTCAGTGTCTAGTTTCACATCCTGTTTTCTGTTATTGGTTTCACAGTTGCATTCTGCTTGCATAGATGTAAAAATAAGCCAAAGCCCTTGTTTTACTTCTAACTAAGCTAAACATTATCAGATTGTAGTTTTATGATTCTAACACATTTCACAAAGAATCGAAGTGTAATAATTAGTCATTACATTTACATTTACGTCATTTAGCAGACGCTCTTTACCAAATTATTCTATCAGTGGTATACTAGTGTATTTATTCTCCCACTTGGATGTCACTTCCACAAGCTTTAAATTGAGGGCCAGGTTGTCAGGATGGGTAATGTACTGTACACATTAAGTACAAGTACTCCTAAAGATACACTTCATTTTAACTAGCTAATTCCCGTGTAACAACTAGTAATTACATTGTACTTGGCTAACATTACATGTACTATGCTTTGAAATAGTGTCTTATTCTTCATCTGGGACTTGTATTTGTATTTATTATTGATCCTCATTAGTTCCTGCCAAGGTAGCAGGTACACTTCCAAAAAATCCAAGATGGCGTAGTAGTGCGTTGTGTTTTTGTCGTGTGTCTGTAAATAACCTGTAAATACCCAGTTTTTTTGTATTTTTCGTACATATTTTCCTATCAGACTTTTCATCCTTCTACAAAATATACTTTCCTGCAACCCGCCTCACTCAATGTGGAACGGATTCTATTATTGACTTACCTTTTTATCTAGAATCTAGAATCTCCAGTTGAAACTAGCTAGCCAGCTAACTAGCTACTTGCTATTAGCCACAGCTAGCGGTATTTCACCCAGATCATTGGATTTTTTTCCGCTGGATTAATTTTAATTGCTGGACATTCATCACCGGATTTTCGGCCAGTCTGCACAGCGCGTTATCGACCCAGAACATATCAGTTTTTCCGCCGGAATCACTGATTCACCGGACATCTAACTCCGGATTCGTCGCTACCAGCTGGCTACAACAAAACGGACGCTGTGGTCTGGCTAATCATCCCGAGCTAGGCCCATCTCCCGGCTATCTACCTCTCTATCAACCGGACGGGACCACCTAGTGTTGACACGGAGCCCCGCCGATCCTACACGACTGGTCTGCCGACGAAATCGTCTGATGTGGTTACGACGTTAACCACGAAGATTCCATCCATCTGCTATCCCTGGCCCGTTAGCACACGTTATCCGTGGCCTCTTACTCACAAAACTGAACTAGCTACTTGCTATTAGCCACAGCTAGCGGTATTTCACCCAGATCATTGGATTTTTCCGCTGGATTAATTTTTAATCACTGGACTTTCATCACCGGATATTCGGCCAGTCTGCACAGCGCGTTATCGACCCAGAACATATCAGTTTTTCCGCCGGAATCACTGATTCACTGGACCGTTAGCTCTGGATTCATCGCTACCAGCTGGCTACAACAAAACGGACGTAGCACACGCTAGCCGTGGCCTCTTTCTCACTAGCGCTTCACCACCGGACCTTATGATAACTCAGCTATACAGCTGATATCTGCTGGACTGTTCCTTTTTAGGTACTACATCCTGTTTATGTTTAGCCTCAGCCCAAACATGGTTAGTTTATTGTTGTTTCGGTTATTTCTAATTGTACAATTTCACTGTAGACCCCCCAGCCTAGCTAAACCTGCATTAGTTAGCTCCTTTGTTCCTCCCCCTATACACTCAGAGACCGACTCAATTGATGCCTCTAGAGATACTATCTCTTTCATTGTTACCCAACGCTTAGGTTTACCTCCACTTTACTCATATCCTTCCATATCCTTGTCTGTACATAATGCCCTGAATCTTTTCTATAACACCCGGAAATCTGCCCCCTTTATTCTATGTACCCAACGCACTAGAAGACCAGTTCTTAAAGCCTTTAGTCGTATCCTTATTCTAGTCCTCCTCTGTTCCTCTGGTGATGTAGAGGCTAACCCAGGCCCTGCAGCCCTCCGTATCACTCCTACTCCCCAGGCGCTATCATTTGATGACTTCTGTAATCACAAAAGTCTTGGTTTCTTGCACATAAATATCAGAAGTCTACTTCCTAAGTTTGAGTTATTCACTGCGATAGCACACTCTGCCAACCCTGATGTTCTAGCAGTGTCTGAATCCTGGCTCAGGAAGGCCACCAAAAATTCTGAAATTTCCATCCCCAACTATAACATTTTCCGTCTAGATAGAACTGCCAAAGGGGGTGGAGTTGCAATCTACTGCAGAGATAGCCTGCAGAGCTCTATCATACTATCCAGGTCTGTGCCCAAACAGTTTGAGCTTCTACTTCTAAAAATCCACCTTTCCAGAAATAAGTCTCTCACTGTTGCCGCTTGCTACAGACCCCCCTCAGCCCCCAGCTGTGTCCTGGACACCATATGTGAATTGATTGCCCCCCATTTATCCTCAGAGTTTGTACTGCTTGGTGACCTAAATTGGGACATGCTTAATACCCCAGCCATCCTACAATCCAAGCTTGATGCCCTCAACCTCACGCAAATTATCAACGAACCTACCAGGTACAACCCTAAATCCTTAAACATGGGTACCCTCATAGATATCATCCTGACTAACATACCCTCTAAATACACCTCAGCTGTCTTCAACCAGGATCTCAGCGATCACTGCCTTATTGCCTGCGTCCGTAACGGGTCCGCGGTCAAACGACCACCCCTCATCACTGTCAAACGCTCCCTAAAACACTAGCGAGGAAGCCTTCCTAATTGACCTGGCCCAGGTATCCTGGATGGATATAGATCTCATTCCGTCAGTAGAGGATGCCTGGTTGTTCCTTAAAAGTAATTTCCTCTCAATCTTAAATAAACATGCCCCATTCAAAAAATACAGAACTAAGAACCGATATAGCCCCTGGTTCTCCTCAGACTTGACTGCCCTTGACCAGCACAAAAACATCCTGTGGCGTACAGCATTAGCATCAAATAGCCCCCCGCGATATGCAACTTTTCAGGGAAGTTAGGAACCAATATACACAAGCAGTCAGGAAAGCAAAGGCTAACTTTTTCAAACAGAAATTTGCATCCTGTAGCACTAACTCCAAAAAGTTTTGGGACACTGTAAAGTCCATGGAGAATAAGAGCACTTCCTCCCAGCTGCCCACTGCACTGAGGCTAGGAAACACTATCACCACCGATAAATCTACAATAATCGAGAATTTCAACAAGCATTTTGCTACAGCTGGCCATGCTTTCCATCTGGCTACCACTAACCCGGCCACCAACTCTGCACCCTCTGCTGCAACTTGCCCATGCCCCCCCGCTTCTCCTTCACACAAATTCAGACAGCTGATGTTTTGAAAGTGCTGCAAAATCTGGACCCCTACAAATCAGCTGGGCTAGACAATCTGGACCCTTTCTTTCTAAAACTAGCCGCGAAATTGTCGCAACCCCTATTACTAGTTTGTTCAACCTCTCTTTCATAACGTCTGAGATCCCCAGAGATTGGAAAGCTGCCGCGGTCATCCCCCTCTTCAAAGGGGGTGACACTCTAGATCCAAACTGCTACAGACCTATATCCATCCTGCCCTGCCTTTCGAAAGTATTCGAAAGCCAAGTTAACAAACAGATCATCGACCATTTCGAATACCACCGTACCTTCTCCGCTATGCAATCCGGTTTCCGAGCTGGTCACGGGTGCACTTCAGCCACGCTCAAGGTCCTAAACGATATTATAACCACGATTGATAATAGACAGTACTGTGCAGCCGTCTTCATCGACCTGGCCAAGGCTTTCGACTCTGTCAACCACCGCATTCTTATTGGCAGACTAAATAGCCTTGGTTTCTCAAATGACTGCCTCGCCTGGTTCACCAACTACTTCTCAGATAGAGTTCAGTGTGTCAAATCGGAAGGCCTGTTGTCTGGACCTATGGCAGTCTCTATGGGGGTGCCACAGGGTTCAATTCTTGGGCCGACACTTTTCTCCGTGTATATCAATGATGTCGCTCTTGCTGCTGGTGACTCTCAGATCCACCTCTACGCAGACGACACCATTTTGTATACATCTGGCCCTTCATTGGACACTGTGTTAACAAACCTCCAAACGAGCTTCAATGCCATACAACAATCCTTCAGTAGCCTTCAACTGCTCTTAAACACTAGTAAAACTAAATGCATGCTTTTCAATCGAACGCTGCTAGCACCCGCCCACCCGACTAGAATCACCACTCTCGACGGGTCTGACCTAGAGTATGTGGACAACTACAAATATCTAGGTGTCTGGTTAGACAGTAAACTCAACCTCCAGACTCACATAAAGAATCTCCAATCCAAAGTCAAATCTAGAATCGGCTTCCTATTTCGCAACAAAGCCTCCTTCACTCATGCTGCCAAACATGCCCTCGTAAAACTGACTATCCTACCGATCCTTGACTTCGGCGATGTCATTTACAAAATAGCCTCCAACACTCTACTCAGCAAATTGGATGTAGTCTATCACAGTGCCATCTGTTTTGTCTCCAAAGCCCCATACACTACCCACCACTGTGACCTGTACGCTCTTGTTGGCTGGTCCTCACTACATGTTCGTCGTCAAACCCACTGGCTCCAGGCCATCTATAAATCACTGCTAGGCAAATCCCCGCCTTATCTTAGCTCATTGGTCACCATAGCAGCACCCACCCGTAGTCTGCGCTCCAGCAGGTATATCTCACTGGTCATTCCCAAAGCCAACACCTCCTTTGGCCGCCATTCCTTCCAGTTCTCTGCTGCCAATGACTGGAACGAATTGCAAAAATCTCTGAAGCTGGAGACTCTTATCTCCCTCAATAACTTTAAGCATCAGTTGTCAGAGCACCTTACCGATCACTGCACCTGTACACAGCCCATCTGAAATTAGCCCACCCAACTACCTCATCCCTATATTGTTATTTATTTTGCTCTTTTGCACCCCAGTATCTCTATTTGCACATCATCTCTTGCACATCTAGCATTCCAGTGTTAATACTATTGTAATTATTCTGCACTATAGCCTATTTATTGCCTTACCTCCATAACTTGCTACATTTGCACACACTGTATATATATTTTCTGTTGTATTTCTGACTTTATGTTTTTTTTACCCATATGTAACTCTGTGTTGTTTTTATTGCACTACTTGCTTTATCTTGGCCAGGTCGCAGTTGTAAATGAGAACCTGTTCTCAACTGGCTTACCTGGTTAAATAAAGGTGAAAAAAAAAAAAAAAAACTTCCTGGGGTCCAGCAAAATTAAGGCAGTTCATACAATTTTAAAAACATTACAATACATTCACAGATTTCACATCACACTGTGTGCCCTCAGGCCCCTAATCCACCACTACCACATATCTACAGTACAAAAATCCATGTGTACGTCTGTGTATAGTGCGTATGTTATCGTGTGTGTGTGTGTGCATGTGTCTGTGCCTATATTTGTGTTGCTTCACAGTCCCTGCTGTTCGATAAGGTCTTTTTTAAAAATCTGTTTTTAAAATCTTATTTTACTACTTGCATCAGTTACTTGATGTGGAATACAGTTCCATGTAGTCATGGCTCTATGTAGTACCCCACAATACATGCCACCAGAGGTCTCTTCACAGTCCCCAAGTCCAGAACAGACTATGAGAGATCAGTCTGTTCTGGACTTGGAGACTGTGAAGAGACCTCTGGTGGCATGTCTTGTAAGGTATGCATGGGTGACCGATATGTGCGCCAGTAGCTCAAACAGACAGCTCGGTGCACCCAACATGTCAACACCTCTCATAAACACAAGTAGTGATGAAGTCGATCTCCCCTCCACTCTGAGCCATGAGAGATCGACATGCATATTATTAATCAGCCATGCTGCCCTGTTCTGAGCCAATTGCAATTTTCTTAAGTCCTTTTTTGTGGCACCTGACCACACGACTGTACAGTAGTTGTCACGCCCTGGCTCTGGGGACACTTTAATGTTGAGCCAGGGTGTTAGTTTCTATGTTTAGTTTTCTAGGTTTATGTTCTAGATCGTGTGGATCTATGTTGGCCAGGGTGGTTCCCAATCAGAGGCAGCTGATTCTCGTTGTCTCTGATTGGGAACCATACTTAGGCAGACTGTTTGGCACAGTTAATTGTGGGATCTTGTTCCGTAAGGTTTGTGTTGGTGTATTAACCTAGGACTTCACGTATCGTTTTGTTGTTTTGTAAAGTACTCATTAAAAGATGTACGCATATCACGCTGCGCCTTGGTCTGCTTCTTACGACGATCGTGACAGAAGATCCCACCAAAGAAGGACCAAGCAGCGTGTTCAGGAGCAGACACCGGGAAAGGAACTGGAGAAGTTGGCGATGTCCCAGGTGGGCGAATGGTGGTCTTAGGAGGACATGTTCGCGGGCAAAGGGCCATGGGCAAAAGTTAAAGCCCTGGCGAGAGAGGAGGTACGGCGCCAACCGTGCCGTCGTCGGATAGGCGAGAGGCAACCCCAATACATTTTTTGGGGGGCCACACGGCATGGACGACGGGGCTGCTGGAGGCAGCTACAGGGCGAGTTTGTGGACTAGGAGAGGAGGCCACCAGGTTACGGGGGCCATTGGTCATGAGGGGGAAGGAGAGTGTAGAGGCATGGAGAGAGGTACTGGGGTGTGTTACCAGTCCGGTCCGGCCCGTTCCTGATCCCCGCACAAGGCCAGTGGTGTGTGTTCCCAGTACGGTCCGGCCTGTTCCTGTTCCTCGCACCAAGCCTGTGGTGCGCGTCGCCAGCCCGGTCCGGCCTGTTCCTGCTCCCCGCACCAAGCCTGTGGTGCGTGTCGTCAGCCCGGTCCGGCCCGTTCCTGCTCCCCGCACCAAGCCAGTGGTGAGCGTCGTCAGCCCGGTCCGGCCTGTTCCTGTCCCTCGCACCAAGCCTGTGGTGCGCGTCGCCAGCCCGGTCCGGCCTGTTCCTGTCCCTCGCACCAAGCCTGTGGTGCGCGTCGCCAGCCCGGTCCGGCCTGTTCCTGCTCCCCGCACCAAGCCTGTGGTGCGCGTCATCAGCCCAGTACGGCCTGTTCCTGCTCCCCGCACCAAGCCTGTGGTGCACGTCGCCAGCCCAGCCCGGCCCGGCCTGTTCCTGCTCCCCGCACCAAGCCAGTGGTGCGCGTCGCCAGCCCGGTCCGGCCTGTTCCTGCTCCCCGCACCAAGCCTGTGGTGCGCGTCGCCGGCCCGACCCGTTCCTGCACCAAGCCAGTGGTGCGCGTCGTCAGCCCGGCCCGGCCCGTTCCTGCTCCCCACACCAAGCCAGTGGTGCGCGTCGTCAGCCCGGTCCGGCCCGTTCCTGCTCCCCGCACCAAGCCAGGGGTGCGCGTCGTCAGCCCGGTCCAGCCCGTTCCTGCTCCCCGCACCAAGCCAGTGGTGCGCGTCGTCAGCCCGGTCCGGCCCGTTCCCGCTCCCCGCCCCAAGCCAGTGGTGCGCGTCGTCAGCCCGGTCCGGCCCGTTCCCGCTTCCCGCACCAAGCCAGTGGTGCGCGTCGTCAGTCCGGCACGGTCCGTGCCTGTTCCACCTGTGCCTGGTCCGGCACCGGTCAGCTGCTCCACGCCGGAGCCAGAGCAATCCGCTCCACCGGTGTTCAGTCCAGCTCCGGTCAGCAGGGCCAGACCATGAGGGCGAGAGAGAGAGGGGTGGTCACGCCCGGAGCCGGATCCGCCTCAGAGGCGGAATGCCCACCCGGCCCCTCCCCTGTGGTGTTTGGTTGGCGCGGTCGCAGTCCTGTCACGCAGGTACTGTCACGCCCTGGCTCTGGGGACTCTTTAATGTTGAGCCAGGGTGTTAGTTTCTATGTTTAGTTTTCTAGGTTTATGTTCTAGATCGTGTGGATCTATGTTGGCCAGGGTGGTTCCCAATTAGAGGCAGCTGATTCTCGTTGTCTCTGATTGGGAACCATACTTAGGCAGCCTGTTTGGCACAGTTAATTGTGGGATCTTGTTCTGTAAGGTTTGTGTTGGTGTATTAACCTAGGACTTCACGTATCATTTTTTGTTTTGTTATTTTGTAAAGTACTCATTAAAAGATGTACGCATATCACGCTGTGCCTTGGTCTGCTTCTTACGACGAACGTGACAGTAGTCCAGGTGTGACAAAACTAGGGCCTGTAGGACATGCCTTGTTGATAGTGCTGTTAAGAAGGTAGAGCAGCGCTTTATTATGGACATATTTCTCCCCATCTTAGCTACTGTTGTATTAATATTTTTTGACCATGACAGTTTAAAATCCAGGGTTACTCCACGCAGTTTAGTCACCTCAAATTGCTTAATTTCCACATTATTTATTACAAGATTTAGTAAGGTTTAGGGTTTAGTGAATGATGTGTCCCAAATACAATGCTTTTAGTTTTAGAAATATTGAGGACTAACTTATTCCTTGCCACCCACTCTGAAACTAACTGCAACTCTTTGTTAAGTGTTGCAGTCATTTCAGTCTCTGTAGTAGCTGACATGTATAGTGTTGAGTCATCCTCATACATAGACACTTGTATTAGATCGGTTTTCATAAACTCAACCAAGTTAACCCAGATGGTACGCTTTATTTTGGGGGCAAGCGATAGCAACAACATTGACTGGAGATATATTTTGAACTGTGCACATTCATGTTTAAGTAAAATATTTTTATTTTACCAGGTAAGTTGACTGAGAACACATTCTCATTTCCAGCAACAACATATTGTATTTTAATGAGTGACACTTTGGGTTTTCTTATTTTGGGTTCACACCCAGTGGGTGTGAAAAGGGGGATTGTTGGGATTTGTTTTCTCATAATTGGATCTGTATGTGATGAATAGCTTAGAAGGAATGCATTAATGATAAGCATAGGTTTGTACTATACTGATATAAATTGTTTCACATAACAGGCTGTGATTCATGTAAGGAACGTTAGGGGGAAGGACAGATAAGACTTGTATTTCTTACAGATACGAACACTGCCTCTTTGTTGTCTGTGAACCGTTGTCTGTGAACCGTCCTTGAACGTATGTACTCACAGTACAGTGGTGTCTTTTGGGTGCTAACTCCACAGGTTGTTATGATAAACTTATGCCTGGCAACAGTGTGCAACAGGTGGAGCGCCAAGGGGTTGGGACCAGCCCGTGCGCCAACGGATTGGCTGAGTAAGTCTAAACCACGCTCAGTCTCTACTCTGATTGGCCAGCAGAGAGTGGGAACTATCTCTGTCAGAGTATTTGAAGAAGAACCTGTAACAATGGATTAGTTCTCTGTCTGCCCTGCGTGGTATTTCAGTGAGCCCGTATACGAACCAACATACTTATCATACATACATTTTGCATATAATAAATGTAGCTTGGAATCAATATCTCTTGATTATGTTTTCTATTATTCCAATACCAGATTTGAATTATGCAATTTCTAACAGTTGTCATGCAGGAATAGGAGAACTCGTGATGTGATGTGACATCGCTAATGAAATGGGGACGTCTCTTGCCACCAAGCCATCAATTAAACTAACGTTAGTGTCTTGTTTTCTGTCTGTGAGATTATTTTGAAATGTGTCAGCTACTGCTCTCTGCTCCAACCTCATCATCAAACTGAAAATATGCCAAATGTCAATACATTTCCTGCGTGTGACAGGTCTTTAACATGGTATATTACACACAATTCATGGAAACTTTACTCAACTCACAAAATGTTGAAATACACATAACCCCTTTTCTATGTGATAGATTTAGCTAAACTGTGCTAATCTAGGAAATAATAAACCTGTCTGTTTTTTTGTCAACAGTATGTGCCAAAATCATGGAGTTGCTGGGCCAGAACAAGGTGGACCATCGTCAGAGGAAAGTTGCTATCGTCAGCCAAGACAGTTTCTACAGAGTCTTGACACCTGACCAGAAGGCCAAGGCACTCAAGGGCCATTACAACTTTGACCACCCAGGTGGGGGTGGCAGGTAGCTTAGCGGTTAAGAGCGTTGGGCCTAAAGATTGGACCGAAAGGTCACTGGTTAGAATCCCTGAATTGCTCCTGTAAGTCGCTCTTGATAAGAGCGTCTGCTAAATGACTAAAACGTAAATGTAAAATGTACTACAGGCCTGTATGAATTGTAATAACATAAGTATAATCGTTGTAATAACATAAGCTCTTAGTCAGTCACTTATCACTTAGATAATGTGGATTTAGTTAATCATGGCGTTTAATGAATCTTTGCTAGAATTATAAATGGCTAATGTTCTGGCTGAACAGTGTAATTGAGTTAATAACCTTAATGTTTATTACAGATGCTTTCGACAAAGAGTTGATGTACCAAACCCTGAAGGATATTGTGGAGGGGAGTGTGGTGGAGGTGCCGACATATGACTTTGTCACGCATTCCAGGTGAGAAGGAAACATTCCATCCAGACCCAGTGTAACAGAAATGCCCCTTCTTGAATTCAGACAGACGGGATCAAAACTGCCCACCCTCCACATTCCAGAGCTCAGATAGATGACCCTTGACCTAAAGAAAAAGAAAAACCAAAAGAACTGGGTGTGTTCATTAGTCTGATTTCATTGCATTAGTCTGTTGAAAAACATTTACTCCAAACTGAAAACTTTGTGCAATGAAAACAAGTTTATTTTGGACAAATTCAGATAGGTCTCTCCCCGTTTCGTTTAGTCTGTATGCTTCCGTTTGGACCCTAGAGTAAACGGTTTCCGTTGCAAAACGTTTGGCAAAAGACCAAACGTTTTGCACACTAGGGCAGTTCCCAACTAAATAAAATCCTGGTTGACCCAAGAGTCGTCTGTTCTTTTGACCAATCGCTTTTAAAATGTGTATTTTTCCAAACACCCTATGTTTGAATAAAATCAACTATATGTAGGCTACAGAGCTTGTCTGATGCTTTAAGCACTGCGATTAAAAATGAAGACACACAAATGACTAAAGAGGGAGCCAGAGATCAATATAGCCTAACCAGAAGGAGAAAAAAAACTGTTCCCGACCCCCCCTCCTCCCTCTACTGCTGGTCTTCGCAGATTCTGCCGTTACGCTCCTGAAGTTGCCGGTAATAGGCTACACCAGCGGTCGGTAACCTTTTCCATTTGGAGTGCCAAGTTATCGTACCATTTCTACTGAACTGCGTGCGTGCCAGTTATGATTTTCATTTTCGTAGAACAGTTTCATTTAATTTATAATAGTCTTCAAAACTCAAAATCAATGTTGTGGTTAATCAACATTGAAAATGATACAAATCTAAAAGTAACTTCTATTGCCATTGCCAACTATGTAAAAATAGCCTACATAAAGCCAACAAATAAAAACATTGCAGCCTGCAGGTAGAAAATATCCTGATAAAAATAAATATACTATAAATCCCATTGGCTACGCATGGCCTGTCTGCAAGGAACTTAAAACATTGTATCAACTATTAACTTGGTCCTGCCTGATGCTCGTGCTGCAAACTTGCAACATTGTATAAAATATTTTGGGCCCTCAGTTTCCTGTGCCAGTGAGTTCCGGACAGACAGACAACAGCTGTAGGCTATTTTGCGCGAGGGATAAGAAGTAATCAGGTAGGCCTATATTGTGACGTTTCCACTGGATCAGAGGATGACATTTATTTTGCCTTTCATGCTGTGTGGTTATCGAAAGGGAGAGAGCTGGAAATAATTTTTGAAATAGGCTACGTTGAGGAACTATTGTCATTCTCAATGGATGTAAAAACAGACTTCATTTACTTGCTGTATGAGGCAAAGAAAACATTACTTTGAGAAGCTCCACAGTGATGGTGAATTAAGAAAATCAGAAATAGTATCAGATCCCCAAATGGGCACATTTATAGGCCTCCATTTGCGCGCAGGCCAGGTAGCCTAGGCCTACTTCTATGTGTTACAAGGTGCGTGTCCTTCCTCAAGATTGACAGGCGCGCTCCAAACAAAAGACAATGAATAAATTAACAACTCAGAAATAAACGTAGGTTGTGCGCTCTGCAAACAACGCGTCCACTCCGACAATGACAACGGTAAGACTGTAATAATAATACATTGAATGCATTAACAGAAAAAAATCATTAACATAAATTACCATAAACAAACATTGTAATTAGAAATGATGGTAATTAACGGTAAATGTACTAGTGGTGGTACTGGTGTGCCATCCCCGCGGTCTCCAATGGATTAGTCCACTGAGACATGCGTCAATCAGACCGGTGTCGTGTGCCATATATTTTTTAAAATATATTTGCCACTGTGAAAACTAAGCGCAGACAGCCATTCTGATTCTGTGTTGAATCATAGAGCACGGCACCTACTGCTTTCGGCCGTTCATCGTCCCGGTGTGTGCAGCCTCAGACATGAATGTCAATGCATTTGCAGATGAATTAACACACACACACACACACACACCATGCATTCACGTGAAAGTTAGTCTGTCAATAGAATACCTCTGTGTGTACTATACATTTGGTGCTTAATGTGTGTGTGTTTTCCAGGCTGCAGGACAGGATCACGGTGTACCCCGCTGATGTGGTTCTGTTTGAGCGCATTCTGGTATTCTACTCTCAGGAAGTGACGGACATGTTTCACATGAAGCTCTTTGTGGACACTGACTGATGTCAGGCTGTCCCGCAGAGGTACTACTGAAACACACACACCTAACAAGGGGATTGTCACATGCACGTCCACTTCCATACTCATACACACACTTTTCTCTAGCATATTTGATGTATATACTGAATTGTCACATTTGTCTTGGTCCTGACCTGGTTGTTGTTGTTGTCTTGGTCCTGACCTGGTTGTTGTTGTTTTGGTTTTGACCTGCAGTTCTGCGGGACATGAAGAGAGGCAGAGACCTGGAGCAGATCCTTAACCAGTACACCACGTTTGTCAAGCCAGCCTTCGAGAAGTTCTGTTTGCCTGTAAATGTCCAGCAGAGCCACACACCCTCACCATACACCGATGATAACTAACAGATAATGGACACTTTCATTCATTATTAATAGGGCTAATTATGGACATTTAAAAGATAATGACACATATAACACCCAGTGACTAATTTATATTATGTTCTACATTTACATTACATTTTAGTCATTTAGCAGACGCTCTTATCCAGAGCGACTTACAGTTAGTGCATACATTATTTTTTATACCCCCCGTGGGAATCGAACCCACAACCCTGGCGTTGCAAACGCCATGCTCTACCAACTGAGCTACATCCCTGCCGGCCATTCCCTCCCCTACCCGGGACGACGCTGGGCCAATTGTGCGCCACCCCATGGGTCTCCCGGTCGCGGCCGGCTACGACAGAGCCTGGATTCGAACCAGGATCTCTAGTGACACAGCTAGCACTGCGATGCAGTGCCTTAGACCACTGCGCCACTCAGGAGACACAAATGCAGTCTTTTGAGAGCATTAGCTACCAAATTTAGATTGATTAGTTATTTTCCCCCCCAGACCAAGAAATATGCAGATGTAATTATTCCTCGAGGAGTTGACAACATGAGTAAGTTATGGCACTCTGATGAAGCCTTCAGACTCATACCCTCTCCATACCCCTCTCTCTCCACACTCCTCCCTCCCTCCATCTCTCTTATTAATCTGCCTCTCATGCTCAGTGGCCATCAACCTCATCGTGCAGCACATCCAGGACATCCTGAATGGGGACCTCTGTAAGTGGCACCGTGGAGGAGTGGTGAATGGGCACAGCCGGGGCTTCAAGCGGGCCATCTCGGAGCAGGGGGACCTGGATAACGCCACCTCCAACCTCCCCCTAGGGAAGAGGGTCCTACTGGAGCCCAGCAGTCGCCCCCACTTTTAAATGGAAGATCAGTTCTTGTTCACATCATGTTTCTACAGTGACAGGCATAGCATGATTTGTCAATCAAAGATTTGGTTGGTGAGGTGATCAGAACCCTGGTACTCAGGGCCCGCATCCACAAACCATCTCAGAGTAGGAGTGCTGATGGATCAGTGCTGATGGATCAGTGCTGATGGATCAGTGCTGATGGATCAGTGCTGATGGATCAGTGCTGATGGATCAGTGCTGATGGATCAGTTTTGCCTTTTAGATAATGAATAAGATTATATGGATAGTTTATAAAGTTCAGACTGACTCTTCACCCTGACTCTTCTAATAAACGGTATCATTATTTTACTGTCAATGATCTGTATGCAGGTGTGCTCAACCAGGTCAACAAAGAGGATATCCAAGATAGCCTATCATAAAGGTGTTGTCCTAGTGACCTGCCCAGGATGTGAAAAACACCACATTATTGCTGACAACTTGGGTTGGTTCTCTGACCTGAAGGGAAAGAGGTTGGTGGCCAAGTTAATGTAGTTGTGAACATTTTACATGCATGCACAGAATTACAATGTTATGCAGGCAGGGCACTCTCGCGTCACCTCAGGTAGCGCAAACCCACACTCGTTCAGAGCCCTCTGCTGCGCATTTCACCATCCACGTCAACTTCCCTGATTACACGGTAGTTCCCCAGTGTAAGGCGCTGGTCGATTCAGGCGCAGCTGGGAACTTTATGGACAGGTCTTTAGCTAATAGTCTACGTATTGTCTCCTGTAGCTCAGTTGGTAGAGCATGGCGCTTGCAACGCCAGGGTTGTGGGTTCGATTCCCACGGGGGGCCAGTATGAAGAAGAAAAAAAAAATGTATGCACTCACTAACTGTAAATCACTCTGCTAAATTATTTAAATGTATTTCCCCTATTGATAGTGACATGCACAGAAGAGAAATGGAACTGCAGTCATAGTGAATCATAAGTGAATACCGTATTAATAGGCTGTAACGTTTGTATGGACTAAAGGGCCCTACACACTTCACGCAAACCCAGCATAATATTCACAGGGAGTTCTAGGTACTTTTGTGTGACTCAGATTTTGGAACGGACCACATACAACGCTCCTCCGCTCTGTTTGCATGCAGCCTCCTTAAGACTTGAGTATTATTCCTGAATATTTTTTTTTTTCTTATTCATGGTTTGTTTTTTTCCCCTACAGGAACATTGAGGAAATCCTTGCAGCGAAAGGGGAGAAAGTGAAGAGGGTAGAAGGAGAGGCGGCCTTCGAGATTGTTGTAGACAAGTCCGGCAAGGATTCAACACAGACTGCTCACGATGCAGATGCAAAGAAACCTTCACCAGAGTCTGATGACTCAGGGAAATCATGACTAACTCTCTGTGTGTGTATGCGCATACATGCATTTGTCGATGGACTGATCACAACAAGGACACCATTCTCTATGAGTGAGAAATAGCAATGACTAAATAAATGCAACACTGCTTTTGATATTTCTATCTCTATATTGTTTTCATAACATGTTGATCATTTCTTATCACACTATTTTATACCAACTGAACACTAGTGTCAGAATATTATTTGGGTTTACACCAATCCTACAACTACTGCACGGATCACACTCAAACAGAAAAGACTGATGCTTGCAATTCATTTTTATTGTAAAGTTGTATGATATAAAGCAGGAAAAATGAACATCCAAAAGCCCATTTAGGGCCATGGCAAACTGCCTATAATGGACGCTCTCCCTCTTCCTCCATTGTGCCCTCCAGCAGCTCATTAAAGCAATGCTGTCAATCCACACGGAAGCAGAACATAGTGCTCCTGTAAAACAACAAACAGTCATTGAATGAATGGGATTCACAGTAATACATTTGTCTTATAATTTTTAATCATGAAGCCGAGTTCTGGAGCCCCCATCCTCTTATCACAAGCCCAAGCACTTACCTCATCTGTTCTTCTGTCTTTTCCTCTCCCTCCCTCCCTTTCATCCTCTCCTATTGATGCTTCATCAGATAAAGTGACCTCATATGCCACAATCTGTTTCAGGAAAAAATAAACATCCGAAAGCCCACTTACATGAGGTGAATAATCACATGAGATCAGGAATTGTAGTTTTTGGGTTGAAAGACATTGCATAAATGCACTTCTGTCAACACTAATACAGTTGTCTACAGAGAACAGGCTTTGATCATAAACACTTACCTAATGTAGTCATCCAAATGTGCTCCTCCTCCAACCCTCCCATCCTTTCCAATTGATGCATCTACAGATCTGTTTCCATGGCTGCTCTTTTCATCTACCTCAGACTGGAAGTCTGCCTCTTCGGAATGCATTAGCTAGGTTCCAGTTGGGATAGCTAATTTGCCCATATGTCCATCTCCTCTCTATTACTCTTATGAAACGGTTTCACCTCTTTTCTCTTGGTCTCTGTTTATCTTGTCTTCTTCTGCCTCTGAGTATTGCCCTCCCCCCCCTTGCGTTTTCCATAACTTTCTTTTGATCCACTTAGCTCTTCTTTACTGCTAATCTCATTGACCTTTTATCCCATGGTCCGTCCTGATTCTGTCCATCAGAACTTGAATTCTATATCTCCTATTTCCCTCCTGATAAACCACTCTGGTCTCCCTTCCTCCTCTCATGTTTTCTCCTCTTCACCCTCGTGCCTGGCTCTGTATTATCCCCCCCCCTTGCTCCTTTTCCAGTTTTTTTGTTTGTTTTTTGCCTTAAATATAAAAATGTTTGTTTATTTACATCTATTAACATACCTAAGAGCATTGACAACATTTCTTTCTTCCTTTGTCTGCTCGCTTTTCTTTCGTCATCTACTCAAAAGTTGTCAACGCCTCGTCCGCCTCATTCTTCTGCTTCTTCCTTGTTCTCCTCTTGGCAGACTGTGCGTGAGCGGTCTCTGGACACTGCTCCCTCTCTTCCGTCCACACAGATGTAAACGCTGTGACCTGGTATGGCACCACCTGTTTTGCTCTCTGTGTCTGCCCTTTTTTCTCATACATCGCACGCCTCTTTTCTCTTTCAATCTGTGCAATCCGCTCTTCTCTCTCATACAGTTTCTCCATCTCCATCTTGAACCTGGCCTCGTCATCTTTTATTCTTTGAAGCTCTGCTCTCTTCTTATCCTCGTCCCATATCCTTTTCTGCCTTTTCTTCTCCTCCTTCTCTTGTTCCTGCTGTATCTTCAATCTCCTTTTCTTCTCCTCCTTCCTCCTTTTCTCTTCTTTCTCTTGTGCCTTTTGCTGCATCTCCAGCACCTTCATTCTCTCCTTTTCCCTGTTCTTCTCCTCCTCCATCCTCTGTTTCTCAATCTTTTTCAACTCCTCTGCCCTCTTTTTTCTCCCTCTTTTTTTCTTTCTCCACCCTCTTTTTCTCTTCTTTTTTGCGGGCCTTCTGTTGTATCTGCTGCTTCTTCATTTCTTTTTTTTCTCTCTTTTTCTCTTGCTCTTGTCTCTTTTTCTCTTGTTCGATCTTTAGTTTCATCTCTGCCTTCTCCCTTTTCATCTGCTCCTCTAACTTCTTTTTTTCCATCTTTTCTGTCATTTTCCTTTCCTCCTCAACCGATTTCTTCTGTCTCTTTTCCCACTTTTTGAGCTCTTCTTCCCTGTCTTTCTCCGCCTTCCTTTCTTTTTCCTTCCCACTTTTCATCTTCAACATCTCTTCATTTTTCTTAGCTTCGTCCTTGAAATATTTAAGCCTCTCTGCGTAGCTCATGGCGTTAAGTTCTTCTTTCCCTAGGCTCGCCATCATAGACATTGCATTTGCGGTTGCATATCTCCCTTCCATTGTACGACTATCAATCTTCTTCCTCTCCCTCTCACCATAAGGATCCCTGTGTAGACATCTCTGTTGTTGTCCACTCATGCTCTCCTCACTTTCACTACTCCCCTCCTCACTTGTACTACTCCCCTCCTCACTTGTGTCCTCACTCATACTCTGAGACACATCCTCCTGAGACAAGCGCAAAGGCATCACAGCCTTCTCAGTGGTGACGCAGAGCGCCTTGATGTAGTCAGCTTCTGAGTTCACCCTGTGAGCAAGTGGGCACAGCTCCTCGTAAATGGAGCTCCACGTGAGTGAATCCTCACAAACGTCGTCAGGCAGGTATAGGTCAGATGACTGCCTCTTGAGCACATTCACAACCTCTGCTAGGTCCTGCTGGGTGGCCCCCTGAGTGTCCTCTTGGGACGGCTACTGGCGTGGCATCTGTGGTGGCCTCTGGGCTGGCCGGACGCTCGGGGGCTGTGGCAGGGGTCTTGGATTGTCCTACTGCAGAGGAGCAGGAGGCCTCAGTGTCATCGTTCTTGTCATAGTTGTTTATCCTTTTGTTCAGAATCTCTTCCTTTCTCTTTTGGGCCATCCTCTCTTTCAGCTGCGCTTTATACATATTCTCAATTTCTGCGCCTCTCCGTTGAACTTCCTCAGACAATTCCTCAGACGATGCAACCTCTGACCTCTTGACCTTATCCTTGACCTTTGCCTGGTCGGTCAATGGGGACCTGGGGTGGACATGCGGATGGGTCTGCCTCAGCTGGGCAGGAGGGCCGGGAGCCAGGAGGTAGGATGGGACAGAAAATCTGTGTGAAGCGTGTGGGTGCGGCGTCTTGGACGGAGAATGAGGCCGTTTGTCAGGGGAGGTGCAGCTCTGTGTGACCAGAGGGGGAAAGATTGAGTGTTTCTTAGCCGGGTTCTTCTGGGTGGCGGCGGCATGCTGGTCACACTCCGATTGGCTTTTGGTGAGGTACTTGTGGAGATTGTACCAGGGGAGAGCTGGCAGTGTCGGGGAGACGGGACAAAGAATGGAGGAGGTGGAGCGCTGCTTGATCACCCCTTTATCTACCCCAATCTGTATGATGACAGACACATTTTATTATTAATAGCTTTGTCCATGTTATTACTATCTTACAATATATGTTATGGTAGTACATATTATAAAATTTATTACTGTTTGCTTATTAATCTCCACACTTTTGGATTTATTCTTTTTCAACTCTTCTAGGAATGCAGACCTTCCTGAGAATACTACCAGTGCAGAATGCAGACCTTCCTGAGAATACTACCAGTGCAGAATGCAGACCTTCCTGAGAATACTACCAGTGTGCAGTTTTTTTATTGCTGTCTTATTTCACTATTCAAACTATTTAGATCTAATTTCCGTGTATCAGGATTGGGAACATCTCAAAGCAACTACAGTATATCTACTGAGAAGTCTGATTTAAGAAAACTGCTCGTTACCTCCTCCAACAACTTGTGCAGCCTAAATATTTCTCCATACAGCGCCTTTATCTCCCTCATGTTTCCTCGCTCAGTTCTCCATGTCTCTTTAGCCAATCTCCAATGGGCGAGCTCAAGGTCATGGATATCCTCCCGCATGCCTAGTTCAACCTGGGTCCCCTTCTCATTGTGCCTCTTCTTTTTCTCTTCTTCGGGGTTGAATCGGTGTTCTCCTTGCCCTGCCTACACACCTTTGGGGCAGTAGGGATATTGAGAATAGAACATGGTATATTTTGTTTTACTCATTGGATTATTATGTGCCTTCCATCGTTTTCCGTTGATATAGAATATCAAGAAGGTATAATGTTGACACTAGATCAAGCCGTAGTTAGTCCGAAGTTTCCACTGATTGGCCATAAATGATTAGTCTGGACCACTTTAGAGATCATAGAGTTAGCCTGCAGATGGGACTTACAGTATGGCTGGGGAGTTGGGAGGAGTTGTGAGGGTGGTTTGTTCTGAGCCTGTGGAGTTCGTTGGTTCCTGTGCAGAAATCGTCCCGTGCAGTCCGATTTGCCCATGGCTAGAAATTAAAATGAGGACACACATGCAGTCAGTAATGAGGTTATCCTTATACAAGCTTGTTATTTTCAATCTTAGAAAAGCTCATAGGCCTATATGTCAAAATGATGATTTTAAAGCACTGGAGTTTCGACTGAGGGTGGTGAGAGAAAAGGGATTCTAACCATTCTTATGATGAGCCTTGGGAAGGAGAACTTTCCCATGGTTCCCTCAATTACTGTAATCCTGAAAAAGATACAATATGGCTTTAAAATATTATTATATTATTTAAATAAACTCAATTAAATTGTGCCACAAAGTAGGACTACTCACACTAAATCCCAAGTGGTCCCAACTACTGACCACCAAGCACTTCAAAATGAACCATCCAAAATATAGCAACGCTTTTCACCCTGAATTGAACTTAAGTGTTGCCGTAATGTGACAGTAACGCTATGGCAAACCATTTAGGCTGTCAACATATCTGAACACAGTCATTTATGACATCATGATTGTGATGTAATGTGATGCCATGGGAGACCACACCCACCCTGACAGACAAATCACCAGAGCCATATTAGGCCTATTTTCAATTACCTTAACCAATTAGCCCACTTCTATGGTTGAAATACAGTATATTTTGTAGTAGTAAGCTCATAAACATAGTAAAAACCACACTGCAACAATGTGTATCACTTCACAGCTACTGTCCATGATACATGAGTGGGTGTCCTCTGATTGTGTCCTAAAATTGCACCCTATTCCCTACATAGTGTACTACTTTTGACCAGGGCCGATAGTGTACTTTATAGGGTGCCATTTGGGATGTACATAGGACCATGTAAACATTACCTTTGTTCATCCACACAATCAGTTTTGCCTTGATATTCAGTAATTTTTACTAAGTGAAAATTATTGGACAACAAGAAAGTAATGTATTCATAAGAAAAAAATATACACTCCTTATTGTAATATCAATATAGATTCCAGTTGTAAATGGTTTACATTATACAACAAGGTAACTCTTCAGGATGCTTCAGAGAACCAGTAGGCCTAGGCAATAGAACATTACAAAAACTGCATGGTGGCCAATTTAATGTATTATTGCAACATTACAGCATTTTTTTCACACTTATTTCATGAGTTTCAAAATGAGGACCCTTATTTTGACGTTTTTACAAACATTATTATTCTGAAGGAAGTGCTTGTCCATGTTCTCGCGTTGTTACACGTATGAACGTGAACAGATTATTGTTTTATAAAGCAGCTAGACAGGGGCGATTCAGAGTGTTGTTCAACAGTTGAGGGAAACTGATATGCTGATTGTGAAGAAGGTGAATTTTATGGTGTTTATCGCGCATGTGATTAATTGTACTGCACAACGAACAAAAAGTCCAAGAAACTGGACATAATAGTATCAGCGGCTGAAAGGTTTTTGGGTTTCCATGACTTCACTGCCCAAACGGTGCAAAGAATACTGTCCGAAGATGCTATTTTTTTCTCAGGCCCCAGAACCTGCAGGGATGGGCGTTGGCAGTTGAATCTGAATAAAGGAGCGCATTGATTTTTGTTTTGTATTATTTTGTTAATTATTTGGGCTGATATACAGCCAAAACAGTAGGTGGCGGCATGCACCAATAGCATTTGTTTGCGGACCGCCATAATATCAAAGAAGAGGACCCCGTACAGAGGTGGCGGCAATAGGCCCTTTTCACGATGACGTCATCTAACTTCCGCCTTTCCGCGTAGCAGGTTAACTTCACTTCCGTTCGCCCGTAACCTGAGACTTCTCAACGAAAATACAACTGTTGACCACTAACTAGCAAGCTAGCTACTTGAAGAAATTCCAAAAGGTACGTTTAAGTTAAATTAGTAAAGTTAAGAGTAATAATGTTTACGTATATGCAATGGTTTGTAACTTGCTAACGTTATTGTTAATTCATAATTGTTCAATCCATGTAGATGTTATAATAGAAATGATCAAGCTTCTGTCGCATTGAGTGGATAATCTCCTCATCCCTAAAGATTCTCTCAACTGTGAAGTCAGTGCGGGTATCTGTAATGAAGTCACACCACTGAAGTCCGCTTAAGGCGAGTTGGCCTTGAACCTGATAGTAGTATTTGTGGCTCTTCTTAAGGCAGGCCTGGCCTTTAACTGTGATCAGGTGTTTAACTTGGGTAACATTTTTCAACATCGCAACTCTTAACCTCAGCAAGACCAAATGGTGGTGCTTCTGTTGGGCAGAAGACTTTAGCATCCGGGCTGGCTGCAGGTGAGGTGAATCAGGGTGGATGATGACCCCGCATTGTTTCAGAGAGACATCACAAAATCAGAATATTGCCTCAGTATCTCAGGTTCCAGATCCAACCCTCTTCTCATAGCAGCTGTCTGAGGAGTTCCTCTCTCAGAATGCGGGTTGCCAAAGCCTGGCAGACAACTCCCCACGAACATGGCATATTTCACGGAATCTGCTGGCTGTCAGTCGGGGTTTGCGTACCTGGCTCCACAGCTGGCATTCTGACTGCATTCTTGTTTCTGCTTCAATAGCAGCAGACATCTCCTCTGACACAATCAGGCTGTCCAAATGACATTGTTGTATAGTAGTTGGGCTCAAAATCAATGGGAAATTTAAAGTTGTAACCTTCAATAGGCAACTGAGGAAACTCACTGGCACCAGGGTGTTTAATAATATCTCTACTTAATTCTAGAGGGCACTGGTAAGAAAGCACAGACCCAAATGGCACAGGGCCAAATTTAGAGTCCACCAAATTAAGGCCCTCAAGCCCGTGCAGCAATTTGCAAATCCCTGGTTGTGGGACGGATGTCTTTCAGTTTCTCAGCACTGGCCATGACGTGAGGATCCGGAATAGGCCCTGGCATGAAAGTGAGATATGTCAAGTTTAGATTTCATTAAATGCCACCTTATCTTTTTCACTAAAAAAGAACAACCACACTCATCCAGTCTCGTACATGCTTCTAATACAAATAAAAAATATCCACTGAAAGTCTATATAAAAAGTAACAAATAATAATCACTTTTATGTTTGTATTATTTTAGAAATGCACTAAAGTCTTTGTGCTCTAGTACAGGCGGGGGACTCATTCAGACTCACCATCATAGGCTCGGTACAGTGTGCACTTCACACCAGCTCTGACACTTGTTTTTTTCTTAGCCGCTGGTTTACACACCGCCATATCATTGGTGGCCTCTGGTACAATTCCCTGTGATATAATAATGATGAACAATACATTGTCAAAAGTCAATACAAACTGCAAAGTTCTGCATCAGTGTAACAAATAATGTCTGACCTGTGTCCTAGGCCGGTGCCAGGTCTGCAGTGCGCTGGTGCATGACAGAGGCAATGGCACTGTCTTAAAGCCCATGGTAACATAGTGAGCACTTTGAAAAGAAGTGCTACTATGTGATTACATAGTGCTTTCCCAGCAGAGCAGGAACATGACATGTGATTGAGTACCACAGGAACCTCTGCAGAGTCTAGTGTAACCTGTTCATAGAGACATAACAATTAGTGCTGTACTTACAAAACATTTTTTCTGCGTTTCATTATAAACTACTGTACACAATTTTCAAAACCCAATTTCTTTTTTTTAATTAAGAAAAATTGGCTGTTCTGAAACCTTTGACAAGTAGTGCCAACACTTATCGAAAAATTTGAACATTTTGAGTTATCACAGAATCTTTCCCAGTCTTTATTGCCGTCAACAACCCACATCGGTTTGTAAGAATTTCGTTGTGTATTAAGTTTAATGATACAAAATCAGAGCTCAGACTGAGAAACAAACTGATCCACAGTGGAACTTTGTGGAATCATTCTTATTAAATCTGCAACCGCAGCAAAACACAACAAAAAGAAAACTTATCTATCTTAACCTATCTTATCATAATGTTAGAGAACTGTTTATCTGAGAAACCTGAAGCCGATGAGCCTCCTCATTTTTCTTCATGGACCTGTAACATCGCCCTCTCACTGTCACCTCACCGTTAACTACACTTGAGACTGTTTCAATACAGTGATTGGGAGAAAGGGCGCAGCATTAGCCATTAATACATTACTGACTCTTATCTTACGGTCGATACAAACAGCAGTAATATTAAAAAGAGGCTGCAAAACAGAAACTTCGTCAGCTCATAACCTTCGCTAGCATAGGGCTAATTTAAGCTAAATAAAGATAAACACGTACCTTCATAATCAAACAGGTAACCTTCAACGAAGAACTTGTAGCCTTTATCAAGCTTCGATCTTGAAGTAAGGGACCACTTGTCAGCAAAGTCGTTTCTCGTCGTTAAGTCGTATTGGTGGCAGATGTGAAAGGGACTGGGTGAACTCCATAATGATGTGCTACTAGCTAAGCGTTCCTAAGCGACACCGGATGTAAACATAACCTGCATCGCGGCAGAACGGAAGTTGTCTGACGTCACGTGAAAAGGGCCTATACACAAATAGGTGTAGTCTTCCATAAATCTTTATAGAAGAAGAAGAAGAAGGCAGCAAGCTAGCTAAACAAGCTAAACAAGCGTGCTGTTACTCGACAAATTGCCCCGATATGACTGCTATCAGACCGTTCGAGATGGAGCGGCCAAGACACCGTCCGTTTCTGATCGGTGTTAGCGGAGGAACGGCCAGTGGCAAGGTAGGTAACTAATAATAGCTAGCGTGCCTTATCTAGCTGTATGGGTTAGTAAGAGCCAATTTATGCTTGATCCGAAAATGTGGTCGGAGGCGCCGTAATGGTGGTGGCCAGATTGAGCTCTGTACGGCATCGCCGCGTTGTAACAATGCGGAAGGCTCCGTATAGCTCCGCATTTTTTATTTTATTTTATTTTATTTCACCTTTATTTAACCAGGTAAGCCAGTTGAGAACAGGTTCTCATTTACAACTGCGACCTGGCCAAGATAAAGCAAAGCAGTGCAATAAAAACAACACAGAGTTACATATGGGGTAAAAAACATAAAGTCAAAAATACAACAGAAAATATATATATATACACAGTGTGTGCAAATGTAGCAAGTTATGGAGGTAAGGCAATAAATAGGCTATAGTGCAAAATAATTACAATAGTATTAACACTGGAATGCTAGATGTGCAAGAGATTATGTGCAAATAGAGATACTGGGGTGCAAATGAGCAAAATAAATAACAATATAGGGATGAGGTAGTTGGGTGGGCTAATTTCAGATAGGCTGTGTACAGGTGCAGTGATCGGTAAGGTGCTCTGACAACTGATGCTTAAAGTTATAGAGGGAGATAAGAGTCTCCAGCTTCAGAGATTTTTGCAATTCGTTCCAGTCATTGGCAGCAGAGAACTGGAAGGAATGGCGGCCAAAGGAGGTGTTGGCTTTGGGAATGACCAGTGAGATATACCTGCTGGAGCGCAGACTACGGGTGGGTGCTGCTATGGTGACCAATGAGCTAAGATAAGGCGGGGATTTGCCTAGCAGTGATTTATAGATGGCCTGGAGCCAGTGGGTTTGACGACTGAACATGTAGTGAGGACCAGCCAACAAGAGCGTACAGGTCACAGTGGTGGGTAGTGTATGGGGCTTTGGAGACAAACGGATGGCACTGTGATAGACTACATCCAGTTTGCTGAGTAGAGTGTTGGAGGCTATTTTGTAAATGACATCGCCGAAGTCAAGGATCGGTAGGATAGTCAGTTTTACGAGGGCATGTTTGGCAGCATGAGTGAAGGAGGCTTTGTTGCGAAATAGGAAGCCGATTCTAGATTTAACTTTGGATTGGAGATTCTTTATGTGAGTCTGGAAGTTGAGTTTACAGTCTAACCAGACACCTAGGTATTTGTAGTTGTCCACATACTCTAGGTCAGACCCGTCAGAGTGGTGATTCTAGTCGGGTGGGCGGGTGCCAGCAGCGTTCGATTGAAAAGCATGCATTTAGTTTTACTAGTGTTTAAGAGCAGTTGGAGGCTACTGAAGGACTGTTGTATGGCATTGAAGCTCGTTTGGAGGTTTGTTAACACAGTGTCCAATGAATGGCCAGATGTATACAAAATGGTGTCGTCTGCGTAGAGGTGGATCTGAGAGTCACCAGCAGCAAGAGCGACATCATTGATATACACGGAGAAAAGTGTCGGCCCAAGAATTGAACCCTGTGGCACCCCCATAGAGACTGCCATAGGTCCAGATAACAGGCCCTCAGATTTGACACACTGAACTCTATCTGAGAAGTAGTTGGTGAACCAGGCGAGGCAGTCATTTGAGAAACCAAGGCTATTTAGTCTGCCAATAAGAATGCGGTGGTTGACAGAGTCGAAAGCCTTGGCCAGGTCGATGAAGACGGCTGCACAGTACTGTCTATTATCAATCGCGGTTATAATATCGTTTAGGACCTTGAGCGTGGCTGAAGTGCACCCATGACCAGCTCGGAAACCGGATTGCATAGCGGAGAAGGTACGGTGGTATTCGAAATGGTCGGTGATCTGTTTGTTAACTTGGCTTTCAAATACTTTCGAAAGGCAGGGCAGGATGGATATAGGTCTGTAGCAGTTTGGATCTAGAGTGTCACCCCCTTTGAAGAGGGGGATGACGCGGCAGCTTTCCAATCTCTGGGGATCTCAGACGTTATGAAAGAGAGGTTGAACAGACTAGTAATAGGGGTTGCGACAATTTCGGTGGCTAGTTTTAGAAAGAAAGGTCCAGATTGTCTAGCCCGGCTGATTTGTAGGGGTCCAGATTTTGCAGCGCTTTCAAAACATCAGCTGTCTGAATTTGTGTGAAGGAGAAGCGGGGGGGGCATGGGCAAGTTGCAGCAGAGGGTGCAGAGTTGGTGGCCGGGGTAGTGGTAGCCAGATGGAAAGCATGGCCAGCTGTAGCAAAATGCTTGTTGAAATTAGATAGTTCCTTTGTCCCACCCCCCATACACGCGGAGACCGACTCAATCGGTGCCTCCAGTGATGCTATCTCTTTCATCGTTACCCAACGTTTAGATTTACCTCCACTGTACTCATATCCTTCCATATCCTTGTCTGTACATAATGCCCTGAATCTATTCTACAACGCACGGAAATCTGCCCCTTTTTTTTCCTCTGTACTTAACGCACTAGAAGACCAGTACTTAAAGCCTTTAGCCGTATTCTTATTCTACTCCTCCTCTGTTCCTCTGGTGATGTAGAGGTTAACCCAGGCCCTGTAGCCCCCAGTATCACTCCTACTCCCCAGGCGTTATCATTTGTTGACTTCTGTAACCGTAAAGCCTTGGCTTCTTGCACGTTAACATCCAAAGCCTCCTCCCTAAGTTTGAGTTATTCACTGCGTTAGCACACTCCGCCAACCCTGATGTTCTAGCAGTGTCTGAATCCTGGCTTAGGAAGGCCACCAGAAATGTCCATCTCCAACTACAACATTTTCTGTCTCGATAGAACTGCCAAAGGGGGTGGGGTTGCAATCTACTGTAGAGAGAGCCTGCAGAGCTCTATTGTACTATCCAGGTCTGTGCCCAAACTGTTTGAGCTTCTACTTCTAAAAATCAACCTTTCCAGAAATAAGTCTCCCACTGCTGCCGCTTGCTACAGACCCCCCTCAGCCCAGAGCTGTGCCCTGGACACCATATGTGAACTGATCGCCCCCCACCTATCCTCAGAGTTCATACTGCTTGGTGACCGAACTGGGATATGCTTAACACCCTGGCCAACCTACAATCTAAACTAGATGCCCTTAATCTCACACAAATTATCAAAGAACCTACCAGGTACAACCCCAAATCTGTAAACATGGGCACCCTCATAGATATCATCCTGACAAATATACCCTCTAAATAGACCTCCGCTGTCTTCAACCAGAATCTCAGCGATTATTGCCTGCGTCCGTAATGGGTCCGCGGTCAAACGACCACTCCTCATCACTGTCAAACGCTCCCTAAAACACTTCAGCGAGCAGGCCTTCATAATTGACCTGGCCCGGGTATCCTGGATGGATATTGACCTCATTCAGTCAGTAGAGGATGCCTGGTTGTTCTTTAAAAGTGCTTTCCTCTCAATCTTAATTTTTTGAATGGTGCATGCTTATTTATCCTCAGACTTGACTGCCCTTGACTAGCACAAAAACATCCTGTGGCGTACTGCATTAGCATCGAACAGCCCCCGCGATATGCAACTTTTTAGGGAAGTCAGGAACCAATATACACAATCAGTTAGGAAAGCAAAGGCTAGCTTTTTCAAACAGAAATGTGCATCCTGTAGCACTAACTCCAAAAAAAATTTGGACACTGTAAAGTCCATGGAAAATAAGAGCATCTCCTCCCAACTGCCCACTGCACTGAGACTAGGAAACACTGTCACCACAGATAAATCTACAATAATCGAGAATTTCAACAAGCATTTTGCTACGGCTGGCCATGCTTTCCACCTGGCTACCACTACCCCGGACACCAGCTCTGCACCCTCCGCTGCAACTTGCAGTGTGTCAAATCTGAGGGCCTGTTATCTGGACCTATGGCAGTCTCTATGGGGGTGCCACAGGGTTCAATTCTTGGGCCGACTCTTTTCTCTGTGTATATCAATGACGTCGCTCTTGCTGCTGGTGACTCTCAGATCCACCTCTACGCAGACGACACCATTTTGTATACATCTGGCCCTTCATTGGACGCTGTGTTAACAAACCTCCAAACGAGCTTAAATTCCATACAACACTCCTTCAGTAGCCTCCAACTGCTCTTAAACACTAGTAAAACTAAATGCATGCTCTTCAACCGAACACTGCTTGCACCCGCCCACCCGACTAGAATCACTACTCTCGACGGGTCTGACCTAGAATATGTGGACAACTACAAATATCTAGGTGTCTGGTTAGACTGTAAACTCTCCTTCCAGACTCACATTAAGAATCTCCAATCCGATGTTAAATCTAGAATCGGTTTCCTATTTCCGCAACAAAGCCTCCTTCACTCATGCTGCCAAACATGCCCTCGTAAACGGACTATCCTACCGATCCTTGACTTCGACGATGTCATTTACAAAATAGCCTCCAACACTCTACTCAGCAAATTGGATGTAGTCTATCACAGTGCCATCCGTTTTGTCTCCAAAGCCCCATATAATACCCACCACTGTGACCTGTACGCTCTTGTTGGCTGGTCCTCACTACATATTCGTCGCCAAACCCACTGGCTCCAGGCCATCTATAAATCACTGCTAGGCAAATCCCCGCCTTATCTTAGCTCATTGGTCACCATAGCAACACCCACCCGTAGTCTGCGCTCCAGCGGGTATATCTCACTGGTCATCCCCAAAGCCAACACCTCCTTTGGCCGCAATTCCTTCCAGTTCTCTGCTGCCAATGACTGGAACAAATTGCAAAAATCTCTGAAGCTGGAGAGACTTATCTCCCTCACTAGCTTTAAGCATCAGTTGTCAGATCACCTTACCGATCACTGCACCTGTACACAGCCCATCTGAAATTAGCCCGCCCAACTACCTCATCCCTATATTGTTATTTATTTTGCTCATTTGTACCCCAGTATCTCTATTTGCACATCATCTCTTGCACATCTATCATTCCAGTGTTAATACTAATTGTAATTATTTTGCACTATAGCCTATTTTATTGCCTTACCTCCATAACTTGCTAAATTTGCACACACTGTATATATATGTATTTCTGTTGTATTTTTTTGACTTTGTTTTGTTTTACCCCATATGTAACTCTGTTGTTGTTTTTATCGCACTGCTTTGCTTTATCTTGGCCAGGTCGCAGTTTTAAATGAGAACTTGTTCTCAACTGGTTTACCTGGTTAAATAAAGGTGAAATAAAAATAAATAAAATAAAACATCCTACATTGTGTAATAGTAGTGAAGACATCAAAGCTATTCAACAACACATATGGAATCGTTTAGTAACCCAAAAAGTATTAAACATATCAAAATATATTTTATACTTATAATTCTTCTAAGTAGCCACCCTTTGCCTTGATTACAGCTTTGCACACTCTTGGTATTCTCTCAACCATCTTCATGAGGTAGTCACCTGGAATGCCTTATCAAAAGTTCATTTGTGCAATTTCTTTCATTATAAATGCATTTGAGCCAATTAGGTGTGTTGTGACAAGGTAGGGGTGGTATACAGAAGATAGCCCTATTTGGTAAAAGACCAAGTCCATATTATGGCAAGAACAGCTCAAATAATCAAAGAGAAACGACAGTCCATTATTACTTTAAGACATGAAGGTCAGTCAATCTGTACAATTTCAAGAACTTTTCAAGTTTATTCAAGGGCTGTCGCAAAAACCATCAAGCGCTATAATGAAACAGCCTCTCACGAGGACCGCCACAGGAAAGGAAGACCAAGTTACCTCTGCTGCAGGGGATAAGTTCATTAGAGTTACCAGCCTCAGAATTTGCAGCCCAAATAAATTATTCAGAGTTCAAGTAACAGACACATCTCAACATCAACTTTTCAGAGGAGACCGTGTGAATCAGGCCTTCAAGGTCGAATTGCTGAAAAGAAACCACTACTGAAGGACACCAATAATAAGAAGAGACTTACTTGGGCAAAGAAACATGAGCAATGGACATTAGACTGGTGGAAATCTGTCCATTGGTCTGATGAGTCCAAATGTCCGATTTTTGGTTCCAACAGCCGTGTCTTTGTGAGAGACAGAGTAGGTGAACGGATGAACTCTGCATGTGTAGTTCCCACAGTGAAGCATGGAGGAGGATGTGTGATGGTGTGGGGGGTGCTTTGCTGGTGACACTGTCTGTGATATTTTTAGAATTCAAGGCACACTTAACCAGCATGGCTACCACATTCTGCAGTGATACGCCATCCCATCTGGTTTGCGCTTAGTGGGACAATGACCCAACACACCTACAGGCTATGTAATGGCTATTTGACCAAGAAGGAGAGTGATGGAGTGCTGCATCAGATGACCTGGCCTCCACAATCATCTGACCTCAACCCAATTCAGATGATTTGGGATGAGTTGGACCACAGAGTGAAGGAAAAGCAGCCAACAAGTGCTCTCAGCATATGTGGGAACTCCTTCAAGACTGTAGGAAAAGCATTCCAGGTGAAGTTGATTGAGAGAATGCCAAGAGTGTGGAAAGCTGTCAAGGCAAAGGGTGGCTACTTTGAAGAATCTAAAATATAACATATTTTGATTTGGTTAACACTTTTTTGGTTACTACATGATTCCATATGTGTTATTTTATAGTTTAGATGTCTTCACTATTATTCTACAAGGTAGAAAATAGTAAAAAATAAAGAAAACCCCTTGAATTAGGTGTGTCAACTTATGACTGGTACTGTATATTACACCAACTGACTGGTTCTTCTGATGTTGTTCACACAGGAGACCATGTTGAGACATTCTCTACATCCAGAGAGCAACAGCAGGAAGATCACAGAGCTAAGAGGTCCCACCACTGCCCACATTGTGAGGAGATTTTCCCAATTCTATCAAAGTTAAAAATACACCTACAAATACACACAGGAGAGAATCTGTATTTCTGCACTGACTGTGGGAAGAATTTCACAACATCAACTGAGCTAAAACATCATCAGAGAACACACACAGGAGAGAAGCCTTACTTCTGCTCTGACTGTGGGGTGAGTTTCTCTCGACTGGGCCACTTAAAACGACATGAACGTATACACACAGGAGAGAAGCCTTACTCCTGCTCTGACTGTGGAAAATGTTTCTCTCGATTGGGGGTCTTAAAAATACATGAACTTATACATACAGGAGAGAAGCCTTACTCCTGCTCTGACTGTGGAAAATGTTTTATATCATCAGCTGAACTAAAAGTTCATCAGAGAACACACACAGGAGAGAAGCCTTACTCCTGCTCTTACTGTGGAAAGAGTTTCTCTCGACTGGGTGACTTAAAACAACATGAACGTATACACACAGGAGAGAAGCCCTACTCGTGCTCTGACTGTGTAAAATGCTTTACAACATCAACTAAGCTAAAATGTCATCAGAGAACACACACAGGAGAGAAGCCTTACGCCTGCTCTGACTGTGGAAAATGTTTCTCTCGACTGGGGGTCTTAAAAATACATGAACTTATACATACAGGAGAGAAGCCTTATTTCTGCTCTGACTGTCAATGTTTTTTTTAAACAAAATATGAGCTAATACTTCATCAGAGAACACACACAGGAGAGAAGCCTTACTTCTGCTCTGACTGTGGGGTGAGTTTCTCTCGACTGGGCAACTTAAAACAACACAAACATATACACACAGGAGAGAAGCCTTAATACTGCTCTGACTGTGGAAAATGTTATAAAACATCAGTTGAGCTAAATGGTCATCAGAGAACACACACAGGAGAAAAGCCTCATCAGTTGTCTCAGACCAGTTAAGATTAAAGTCACTTCATTCTCACCTCAGAAAGGAAGTGGTAACAGTGAATTTGATAACATTAAGAAAGAGTAACACTCTATTGTAATCCTATTGTTTCTCTCTGTGAGAGAACTGTGCAGAGGAAAGGAGCGTTATAGAATGTTAGCCTGTCTTGACTTTACTGATCAGTGTTCACCTGGTCAGTTTTGGTGTGTTTTGTTATCTTCTACTGTAAAGATATTGAGATGACCTTGGATTTGCCCTTAGGGTTGAATACACTCAGTGAGGTCTGATAGATGACTGGGTGGTACTGCTTTCCTCTGCAGTTTTCTGTGGGAATGAGCTAGTTCGGACACTCATCGGTACAACACAAGACATGCAGCAAGAGGTTTCTTCACAGTCCCCAGGTCCAGAACAGAGGCTGGGAAACACACAGTATTAAATAAAGCCATACCTCAATCAGTATGACTACATGGAACTCTCTGCCAGGTAACTCACATGTACAAAAGATTCTCTACAAACTAGCAATAAAACCAGATTCAAAAAAACATAAAATAAAATAAACCTTATGGCACATTACAAAAATAACAACAGGAACTTTTAGCTCAGCTGATGTTGTGAAGCATTTTACACATCTCATATGTATATACTGTATTCTATAATATTCTACTGTATCTTAGTCCATGTCGCTCTGTCATTGGTTGTCCATATATGTATATACTGTATTCTATAATATTCTACTGTATATGCCGCTCTGTCATTGCTTGTCCATATTCAGTTGAAGTCGGAAGTTTACATACACTTAGGTTGGAGTCATTAAAACTTGTTTTTCAACCACTCCACAAATTTATTTTTAACAAACTATAGTTTTGGCAAGTCGGTTAGGACATCTACTTTGTGCATGACACAAGTCATTTTTCCAACAATTGTTTACAGCCAGATTATTTCACTTATAATTCACTGTATCACAATTCCAGTGGGTCAAAAGTTTACATACACTAAGTTGACTGTGCCTTTGAACAGCTTGGAAAATTCCAGAAAATGATGTCATGGCTTTAGAAGCTTCTGATAGGCTAATTTACATAATTTGAGTCAATAGGAGGTGTACCTGTGGATGTATTTCAAGGCCTACCTTCAAACTCAATGCCTTTTTGCTTGACATCATGGGAAAATGAAAAGGAATCAGCCAAGACCTCAGAATAAATTTTGTAGACCTCTACAAGTCTGATTCATCCTTGGGAGCAATTTACAAACACCTGAAGGTACCACGTTCATCTGTGCAAACAATAGTACGCAAGTATAAACACCATGGGACCACGCAGCAGTCATACCGCTCAGGAAGGAGATGCGTTCTGTCTCCTAGAGATGAACGTACTTTGGTGCAAATCAATCCCAGAACAACAGCAAAGGACCTTGTGAAGATGCTGGAGGAAACGGGTACAAAAGTGTCTATATCCACAGTAAAATGAGTCTTATATCAACATAACCTGAAAGGCCGCTCAGCAAGGAAGAAGCCACTGCTCCAAAACCGCCATAAAAAAGCCAGACTACGGTTTGCAATTGCACATGGGGACAAAGATCGTACTTTTTTGAGAAATGTCCTCTGGTCTGATGAAACAAAAATATACTGTTTGGCCATAATGACCATTGTTATGTTTGGAGTAAAATAATGTTATGTTTGCAAGCAGAAGAACACCATCCCAACCGTGAAGCACGGGGTGGCAGCATCATGCTGTCGGGGTGCTTTGCTGCAGGAGGGATTGGTGCACTTCACAAAATAGATGGCATCATGAGGAAGGAACATTATGTGGATATATTGAAGCAACATCTCAAGACATCAGTCAGGAAGTTAAAGCTTGGTCGCAAATGGGTCTTCCAAATGGACAATGACCCCAAGCATACTTCCAAGTTGTGGCAAAATGGCTTAAGGACAACAAAGTCAAGGTATTGGAGTCGCCATCACAAAGCCCTGACCTCAATCCTATAGAACATTTGTGGGCAGAATTGAAAAAGTGTGTGCGAGCAAGGAGGCCTACAAACCTGACTCAGTTACACCAGCCCTGTCAGGAAGAATGGGCCAAAATTCACACAACTTATTGTGGGAAGCTTGTGGAAGGCTACCCGACACGTTTGACCCAAGTTAAACAATTTAAAGGCAATGCTACCAAATACTAATTGAGTGTATGTAAACTTCTGACCCACTGGGAATGTGATTAAATAAATAAAAGCTGAAATAAATCATTGTCTCTACTATTATTCTGACATTTCACATTCTTAAAATAAAGTGGTGATCCTAACTGACCTAAGACAGGGAATTTTTACTAGGATTAAATGTCAGGAATTGTGAAAAACTGAGTTTAAATGTATTTGGCTAAGGTGTATGTAAATAAGGTATTATTGTTTTTAATAAATGTGAAAACATTTCTAAGAACCTGTGTTTGCTGTTGAGGATGATATGGCTCATAATTTGCATGACTTTTGCCCCTTTTTAGCTTTTGACTCTTACCAACTTTTAGAATAGTTTCCCCCCCCTTTTGTATTGTACAGCCTACTGATATGTAAACATATGTCACCTGGTACAGCCAGAAGAGGACTGGCCACCCCTTTGAGCCTGGTTCCTCTCTATGTTTCTCCCTGGGTTCCTGCTTCATAGGGAGGTTTTAGTAGCCACTATGTTGTCTCTCCTGGCTATCATAAGATGAATGCACTAGCTGTGGGTCTCTCTGGATGGGAGCATCTGCAACATGACTAAATTGTAAATGTAGTGCATGATGATGTATTTGATGTATTTTTTGTGTTTCCTGTTTGTACCCCAGGAAGAGTAGCCGCTGGGGATCCTAATAAAATACTACATTGTACTGAATGTATCAGATAGAGATGATGTGATGATCCGTTTTCACCATTAGTCTGTTTTTGGATCATTTATGAATGTGTTATTCAATGTGTTTCTATTGGATATAGTAGTAAAGGCCAAATTCATTTTTAAACATATATTTTCATAACTAAAGGGGTCCTAAAATTCATAATCAAAGAGAGCATTATAGAATGTTAGCATCTCTTTACTTTACTGATCAGTGTTGCACCTTGTCAGTTTTGGTGTGTTTTGTTAGCTTCTACTGTAATGATACTGAGATGACCTTGGATTTGCCTTTAAGGTTGAATATCCTATTTGAGGCGTCTCACAATGGAGTCTGATGGTTAATTGGGTGGTACATTACATTTACATTTTAGTAATTTAGCAGACGCTCTTATCCAGAGCGACTTACATGAGCAATTAGGGTTAAGTGCCTTGCTCAAGGTCACATCTGCAGTTTTCTGTGGGAATGAGCTAGTAGACACAACATACACTGAGTGTACAAAACATTAAGGACACCTGCTCTTTCCATGACATAGACTGACCAGGTGAAAGCTATGATCCTTACTGATGTAGTTGTGGTGAATTTATTATGGATCCCCATTAGCTTTCAGCAGAAAACAAGAAACTGCAGTGGGCTAAGGAATGAAAACACTGGACACTGGAGAATTTGAAAAACATTGCCTGGTCTGATGAATCCCGGTTCCTGCTGTTTCACACTGATGGGAGGACTAAGGTATGGAGGAAACCATGAGTACATGCATCCATGCCGTGTGTCAGCATTGCAGGCTGGTGGTGTGGGGTGTGTTTTCATGGCACACATTGGGCCCCTTGATAAAAGTGGAGCAACGTTTGACTGCCACAGGATATCTAAACATCGTTACCAATCAGGTGCATCCCTTCATGGCAGCAGTGTATCCATCTGCAAATAGATTTTTTTGCAGCAGGATTATGCCCCATGCCACAAGGCTTGTCCAGGAATGGTTCCACCAACATGACAGTGAATTCAGCTTACTGCAGTGGCCTGCCGAGTCACCAGATCTCAATCCAATTGTGCATCTGTGGGAAGAGATGGAACGAGCTATTCGGAGTAGAGATCCACTCCCAGCCAACCTGACACAACTGTGGGAAGCATTGCAGTCAACATGGTCCAGCATCCCTGTGGAACGCTCTCAACACCTTGGAGAGTCCATGCCCTGACGAATTGAGGCTATTCTGAGGACAGGGGGGGGTGCAACTCAATATTAGGAAGGTGTTCCTAATGTTTTGTACACTCAGTGTATATCAGATAAAGATGGTGTGATGATCAGTTTTCAGCATTAGTTTGGGTGGATGATTTTATATTACTAAACAACTTTTTATTAATTATAAAAAGGCTATGAATCGACTACTTGTGTTTTTAAATTGTCTTTTAAAATTAGATTAATTATTTTATTCATTGATTATGAATGTATTTGGATAACTGTATTGAAGTTAATTGATCTGGCTGCAGGTAGCCTAGCGGTTAAGAGTGTTGGGCCAGTAACTGAAAGGTCGCTGGTTTGAATCCCGAGCCAACTAGGTGAAAAATCTGTTGTTGTGCCCTTGATCAACTCAATTAACCCTAATTGGTCCTGTAAGTTGCTCTGGATAAGAGCATCTGCTAAATGACTCAAATGTAATGAAAAATACTGTTTGTACATTAATTTGATCTGGGCAACATCTTTTTGTGTATAATTAAATGGAACAAACTGTTTTAAATCAAATAGTTAGTGTCTTACCCTGGACAGAGGGACAGGGCCATAGTAAGCTAGACTATGTAGCTGCTGTTGTTAGTAGCCTGCAGTTTCCATGCAATACAGCATGTCAGATCGCTAGTGTTTAGGTGTATAGGCTTCTACATTTATGCAGGAGTTTTTGCTTGTGTCTGTCAGGGAGTGATGTGTTATCAGGCTTGCTAAATAACTACAGGAGGGAAGTGGAGAGCGCTCCTTGAGCTTTGTGCCCGGTCCACGCGACATGGTCAAGAGACGCAAAGAGCCAGCATTAGCACTCCGATGTGAAGGACAGCTCTTACAAAATGTACCATCGTAGTACAATGAACAACAACATTCCATTGTCCTATGATGTGTTTTTTTTTACAAAATACAACTAACGTTTATTTATTTTTTTTAAACATCCCTTTCATAGCACCTACCACTCCATTAAAGGAGTAGTTCACTATTTTACAACTTTAAGTCCTATATGTAAGGTTTGTATACAGGGGACGTCGGTCTGTACTCAAGATTCAAAGGTACAGTGGGGAAAAAAAGTATTTAGTCAGCCACCAATTGTGCAAGTTCTCCCACTTAAAAAGATGAGAGAGGCCTGTAATTTTCATCATAGGTACACGTCAACTATGCAGACCCGTCGCCAGACCTCAGTCTTAAGGGGGCATATGAAATGCATGGGAGGGCAGGGCACAATTATTATTAGCCTACAGTACATATATTTAATAATACATTCCCTCAAGTGGGAGGGGGCACAATCATTTTTGGGGGCGGCCCGGCTCCCCAATTGCTCCGCCCATAGCGACGGGTGTGCAACTATGACAGACAAAATTAGAAAAAAAATCCCAGAAAATCACATTGTAGGATTTGTAATGAATTTATTTGCAAATTATGGTGGAAAATAAGTATTTGGTCAATAACAAAAAGTTTCTCTACTTTGTTATATACCCTTTGTTGGCAATGACACAGGTCAAACGTTTTCTGTAAGTCTTCACAAGGTTTTCACACACTGTTGCTGGTATTTTGGCCCATTCCTCCATGCAGATCTCCTCTAGAGCAGTGATGTTTTGGGGCTGTTGCTAGGCAACACGGACTTTCAACTCCCTCCAAAGATTTTCTATGGGGTTGAGATCTGGAGACTGGCTAGGCCACTCCAGGACCTTGAAATGCTTCTTACGAAGCCACTCCTTCGTTGCCCGGGTGGTGTGTTTGGGATCATTGTCATGCTGAAAGACCCAGTCGTTCAATTTTCAATGCCCTTGCTGATGGAAGGAGGTTTTCACTCAAAATCTCACGATACATGGCCCCATTCATTATTTCCTTTACACGGATCAGTCGTCCCTGGTCCCTTTGCAGAAAAACAGCCCCAAAGCATGATGTTTCCACCCCATGCTTCACAGTAGGTATGGTGTTCTTGGGATGCGACTCACCATTCTTTGTCCTCCAAACACGACAAGTTGAGTTTTTACCAAAAAGTTCTATTTTGGTTTCATCTGACCATATGACATTCTCCCAATCCTCTTCTGGATCATCCAAATGCACTCTAGCAAACTTCAGACGGGCCTGGACATGTACTGGCTTAAGCAGGGGGACACGTCTTGCACTGCAGGATTTGAGACCCTGGTGCGTAGTGTGTTACTGATGGTAGGCTTTGTTACTTTGGTCCCAGCTCTCTGCAGGTCATTCACTAGGTCCCCCCGTGTGGTTCTGGGATTTTTGCTTACCGTTCTTGTGATCATTTTGACCCCACGGGGTGAGATCTTGTATTATTACACATTAGAAAACTTATAATCATTACATTCTGCTTCAAAACAGTAGTGCAACCGTGAAATTGTCTCTCTGCTTCACTATCTGATGCACCCGCACTGTCCTCACTGAAGTCCGTTGACGCTGACCGAGAGTAGCCGCCATTTTACCAGCATGGGAATTTTACACAAAACCAATAATATGCTAAACGAACTCAGAAATCTCAAATAAATTGATTATTTATGAAATTACCTTGAGAAAATTATGTACATCCACTCAGACAAACCCAAAGTCTCTAGCTATGTGACTTGTAAAATAGTTTTTATCACGTTCTTCACTAGGTTTGACACAAAAATAACACATCAAACCTTTACCAAATGTGATAATACCTTAACGAATGTGTTACCTAGCATGGTATGACATGTTCTTTCGACATTAGAAAGTTTAATCGTGCTATTACATACCTGTAGTAATACATAGAAACGGACACAAAGGTTATCTTCTTGACTGCACAGTTCTGGCGCTTTCTTTATTGTGAAGAATGGTGCCGCCTGCCCGGAACTTCCTGTTCCCCCACTACTAACGGTCCGTGCATTCCGAGATCAGATTACAACATTTCATTAAATTACAAAAAAAAGTGTAAACTGTAGCAATATATTTCCCTTTATAATTTATTAGCCTAAGCATGACCTACATCCAAATAATTTCTCTAGGGTTGGAACCGGTTCAGGGAACAGAACTGAAAAATAACGTTAAAAAGAACCGGAAACTAAAGTGTTCTATACTTTTCAGGAACAGCAGTTATTTTAAAAGCATGGAATCCAGGTAATAACCTTATTTTACTTTCCGGGTATTTTTCTCCAGTCCCACAAAAATCGCAACAAAGCTCACTCTAGAAACGTATTCCAGTTTCTGCCTGCCAGCTGGAATGGAAACCTTTGCCAGTGGGTGTGCGTGTGGAAACTACCTGCTCCTCCCCTCTGAAGCATAGGTTACTGTATCCTACTGACAACGTTACAAGCATGATTCAGAAATTAGGGAGATATGTTTAATTTGAGAAGAATGGATGAACTTTTTCAATGCTAGTTAAGGATACTATAGTCACCACGTTTCACATTGGATTTATTAACGACAAAAAGGTACGACCTGTTTTTAATTATAGTGCTGCACTGCACTGCACAAACAAGGTTGTTAGCTAGCTAGCTAACATCTGCTCTGGTCCAACGTTAAACCAACTCTGAAGTTCAAAGACATTCAAGGTTCCTCCATAGAAGCCGCTCCTCCGTAGGTATAATTCTGTGGGCCTAATTCAGATAACGCAGGTCATAACACGAGCCCAGCTCTTCAATGCAAGCTTTCTCTATCCTCTAACGAGCTCTCCACACCCGCAAAATGTCGCACCTTACACTTTGATTGGCAGCACAGTGTGCTCTGAATGATTTTCCTATACAGATACTCTGTGGTGTGCTAGTGTATTTATTCTCCCACTTGGATGTCACTTCCACAAGCTTTAAATTGAGGGCCAGGTTGTCAGGATGGGTAATGTACTGTACACATTAATTACAAGTACTCCCAAAGATACACTTCATTTTAAATAGCTAAATCCTGTGTAACAACTAGTAATTACATTGTACTTGGCTAACATTACATGTACTATGCTTTGAAATAGTGTCTTATTCTTTATCTGGGATTTGGATTTGCAAAATGTATTATAAAATGTATTTAATATATGTCTGATTAGGCTCAGGTAGCATCAGGTTTGTATTTTCATGCTGATCAAAGCTCTAATCAAATCGAGACATTTATAAGCGTTATAATGCTTTTGAAGGACACTTACGGTTTTGGCGGAAAATACCGGGTTACCCGGGAGAAAAGTGATTTATTCTCGGAATGGAACATTTGTAAAACACAGGGGAAATATTAAACGCTATTGCGCATACCAGTTGATTCACAAGACACCAACTAAGTAACTTACATATACGGTATCTTCATTAGGCCTAATGGCATTTCATGTCCATGATAGGAAGTTTGTTGTAGTGACTCAGTAAGGCTAATTGTAAAAGTAACCCTCTAAAGTGCCATGTTTGTACAGTTTATTATGTGGAGGAAACATTTAGGCAGCCAGGACCATACACCAGGACCGCTCCGTAGGCCGCACTGTAGGCCTAGCTCTTACTGCAGTCCAGTGCCATGGACATCTTTGAAGTTTGGCCTCTAGTAATTTAGGAGGGCAACTTTATGAAGGCCTCCTCACCCTGGTCTTATCGTACAAGGCTCTACAGACATGTAAAATAAAGACAGGCAATTTTTATTGTTCACGTTATTTGCGTTGAATATGTATTGAAGTCAAGTGGTTCAACATTAAAATATAGTTGGATGGATCACACAGGACTGCTTGGAAAATGCGACGGTCGGTGGAACACTTGCGCCACCAAGTGGACAATTGCCTCAGTTCTCTTGTGGCATCAACGCTACCAGAGATATGTGATATAAGATCAAATGTTATGTCAATATTATTATCTCTAAATTGATTCCGCCACCCGTATTTCATATATTATTATTCAGATTTAGCTGTTCATCTGGATTTAATTTATAAACGCTTTCTGTCATTTCCGATTGGAGGTCAGATGACCACGTGACTTCCGAACCTACCAATTTGTTACTTTGTAACAGTCAAAAGTGGTTATTCCCAACGTTGATCAACTCCCAATCTATGCCAAGATTTTTTGAAAGCATTATCTTTGATATTTGGCGGACATTTACAGAGCTACGTTTTGACCTCATCGAATTTGACGTGTCCGAGAATGGCACCTATCTCCCGAAAGCATTGCGGTTTCGCTTCTTGGCTAAGATGAAGTGTAGTATCTGGAGTACAAGTTTTTATTGACCACAGATAGTCGATGCGAGAGGCTCTGGTGCCATCACCACAATTTTTGTTTTAGATTCCGTCTCTCACAGTTGAAGTGTAACTATTATATAAATTACAGACCTCTACATGCTTTGTAAGTAGGAAAACCTGCAAAATCGGCAGTGTATCAAATACTTGTTCTCCCCACTGTACATGTCAACTGCATATATTTGAGTCTTGTGAAATAGCAGGCCTATCAAATAATGACTTCAGACAAATACATCAGATAACGTTACCGGTATGTGAGGCAGTTCATGTTACCAGTACATGACTTTAGCACATTTAATAGTTTATACTGTATAGTCTTCCAGTGTATATATTTCCAATCATAACAATTGTCTTCTTTTTGTTAAACTACTTTATTACTTAGCTATTTGTGTATATTTTTGATCATGTGTATTGCACTGTTGAGGAGAGCTTGCAAGTAAGCATTTCACTGTACCATTTACACCCTGTATCCTGTGGAGGTGACGAATAAACTTTGATTAGAAGATTAATGCACCATTGATATCAGCTATCATAGTCAAGATAACGGTGACTGACTTGACCAGCACTCTCTAGCCATCATTGACATTGAGATGAACTTGCTCAAATGTGAAAATACAAAATAAACATCACGATCCTAACTAATTAAAACTAAGCAACTGCGTTAACTCTGCATGATTTGTTTTCACAATGACAGGGGGTGCACCGTTCCTGGAGGTACTGCAATACCAGGTCGATGCGTGGAGTGGACGGAGCAAGCCCCTATTCCATCTCCCTATTCCAAAAATCAATTTAATATATGGTCCCCAGATAGGGGACGTATCAGATATTAAACTGATAAGAACAGATTTTTTTTTTGATTTTTTTTGGAAAAATAATGTTTATTTTCATTTCACATTCAAATACAAGTACAAATTCAGTGCATAACGTTGTACATAACATGGATTTACAAAAACAGTACCTTAACCGTATAAAAATAGCAAAACTCCTAACAAAAGTGCTGTTCTGAGGAACCTGACCAGCTAAAAGGCCTACATTCAAGAGAAGCATGTAAACAATTGCCTCTAACAATCTCCCAAAGCTGATCTTTCAAAGGAATAAAAACTATTATAGAAATAAAATCATACACATATACTAAAGGGAACTCTGAATAAACCTCAGTGTATATCGAATATTTACAAAGCCTACATTTCAATTTACATGACAGAATACAGTTATACATAGGCCTATATATAGGCTATAAAAACGTTTACAAAGAAGGGTATATCCCTTTCCATCTATGTTTAACAGATGTGATGCCCCACTTATCTATTTCGAATTGTATTTTTTTCCAAATTTCTTGTTTTATAAATTTAACCAATCCCGTCGGTGACCACTTGAGGGTGTCATTGACCGCACCACATCTGGCCTCCCAAAGTTTGGTCTTGATAAGGGACACCAGAGTCACTAATTCTAATAATTGCACCTTTTCCACATGTTTTAGTTCAAATTTGGCTACCCCTTCATAATCAATGTTTTTTAAAATATTAAAATCCATTTTAATTTTCTTCCAAACTATTTGGGCAAAAGAGCATTCCCATAAAACATGGGGAATTGTTTCAATTGCGAAACAGTTGTCCCTGGGACAAAATTTATTCAGGGTCAAATTATGATCATATAATGTTGAACGGACCGGAAGACGTCTGTGTAAAACAAGCCAATTAAAATCTTTCAGTCTGTTGTCTAAACCTTTTAATTGTGCCCGTAGCCAGGTGGAAGGTGATATAGGTAATCGGTCTCTAGGACAACAATTTTCTATCAATTTCACATATAGCAGTCTGTGGTTGATTACATTTTCTTTTACTTTGCAGACAGGGTTTTTCCTTGCCCATTCAACTATTTTCTTAAAATGTAATGGGATAATTTCAGCTTTTGGCTTACTATTATCCCACTCCACCATAAACCTTAACGGTATGGACAACCAGAATTTGATTAATATATTACATTTGTGTACAGAAGACGACAAAAGACAACAAACGTTTGAGTAGAACAACGCATCTAGTTTTAGAGGAATATGAGGGAAATCCCTTCCACCAGCCTCTATAGGCTGGTACATCCGATCTCTCCGGATGTACTCATATCCCCCCCAAAAGAAATTAAACAGTACACGTATTAACATTTTCCTTAGAGACACCGGCATGGGAAACACATATGCAAGGTGGAGTAATGAAGGCAGAATGTCCGCCTTCAGCACTAACACCTTGCCACTAAAAGATAGTCGCCTCACTTTCCACAGTCCCAATCTTTTATTAAGCGAAAGTAGTTTTTCTTTCCAATTAACCATGTCATCTTTAATTTGATTTCCGAAAGATATCCCGAGTACTACCATTGGTCCTGTGCACACAGTCAAACCACATAACTGATCAGATCTCCATTTCCACTGTCCCATATATTTTATTTCTGTTTTATTCTTGTTAATCCTAGACCCGGAGGCAACAGAGAACTCATCAATGACTTTGATAACCTCTTTCAAGCTCAGGTCGTCTTGTAAATATAAAATGGTGTCGTCCGCGTATTGTGAAATTTTTAGAATATCCCCTCCAGGTAATATAATGCCTTTGATGTTGTAATTTGTCCTAATTGCACATGCGAAAGGTTCAATATATAAAACATACAATAGCGCAGAGAGAGGGTCCCCCTGTCTGACACCTCGTAATTGCTTGATTACATTTCCAATATTCCCATTAATATTTACTCTGCTTCCCACATTACTATAAAGAATTTTTACCCATTTCATAAAATTCTTTCCAAAACCACATTTTTTCAGAACTCTAAACAAAAACTCATGGTTTACCATGTCAAAGGCTTTTTCCTGGTCCAAATTTACAGTAATAGCTGGCAGGTGCCTTTCCTCTAAATATGCTTGAACGTCTCTGTGCAATTGCAAGTTCCAGGTTAACTTTCTCCCTACCACACCACATGTTTGGTCTAAACCAACAACATATGCCATGGCAGAAGACAGACGATTAGTTATGGCTTTACTTAATACTTTATAGTCTACACACAACATTGTTAAAGGTCTCCAATTTGCTAGTGTCTTGGGGTCTCCCTTTTTTTGTAAAGTAGCGAGATTACCCCCTCGCACATTGAACCTCCCATATGCTCCAAACCAAAAATAACTCTAAATACTTCCAAAAGATGACATCCAATTAAATCCCAAAAAACTACGTAAAACTCTTTAGAGAGCCCATCCACTCCTGGTACTTTGTTATCTTTCATGCTCTTCAGTGCCATATATATTTCATCTAAATTCAATTCCCCTTCTAATTGGTCTCTAATATCTAAAGGTATCTGCACATCCACACATTTTAAAAAAGTAGTCCCCTTCTCATAATTAATTGTTTGCTTTTGGAATAGCTGAGAAAAAGTGCTGGGTAGCGACACCAAGCATGCCATCTCCATCCTCAACCGTCTCCCGTCTTGATTCAATAAAGCCGAAATGGTCCTCCTCTTTCCCCGTGACTTAATTTGTTTGAAAAAAATATGCAGAGCACTTCTCATCATTATCCCATTTATCTTGTTGACTTTTAAACATGAAATCTCGAGCTTTCTTTTCAAAAAAGGCCTGCTGCTTTTTTCTGCAGGTTACACAATGTGTCTTTATCTAAACCACCACCATTCAAATTACCTTGGATGTGCAGATCTTCTAGTTCGTTCTGCAACTTATAAAAATCTTTGTATTTATTACGTGCTTTAGCTTTGCAATAATTCTGAATAAAAATCTTGATTCTTAATTTTGTGCTCTCCCACCAGTCTATGACAGTAGAATAAAAGGATTTCATGGTTACACAGCCCTGGAAAAAATACCTAAATCTAGTCTCAAATGTTTTGTCATGTAGAATACCATTATTAATTTTCCAATATCCTTTTCCAAATTCAATTGTTTTTAATTCTACTGTCACAGACAGGCAACTGTGGTCAGAATAAAAAACCGGAGTGACGCGTGCAGAGGACACACCGAGTCCACGCGGAACAAACACATAATCTATGCGGCTCCTCGCGCCCCTGCTGTTTCCCCAGGTGAAACCGGGATCATTTGCATGCGCCACTCTATAAGTATCCACCAAATTATATTTCTCTATTAGGTTTTTTACAAGATGCCCTCCCAGATTACCTCGGTCATATGACACATTAAAATCTCCCCCCATAATAACCTGTCTGTTTGTCATAAAAATAGCGTCTAGGTTGTTCAGCATTTCCCTCCTTTCCTTGGGTGTCGATGGTGCATATACATTAATTAACCGAAGACATTTACCCCTCCAATCAATATCTACTATTAAAACCCTCCCGTGTACTGCCGAAAAACTTCCCACTATTTTTAAATCCCTATTTCCACATAGAACACCAACCCCTGTAGAATGCACCCCGCCAACACTCCACCTTGACTCTCCCTGAACCCATTCCCTCGTAAATCTCTCCACATCATTTTGATCTTTTAAATGTACTTCTTGTAAAAAACACACAGAGAAGCAAATGGAGGACAAATGGGAAAAAACAGTCGCCCTTTTAACGGGGTTCCTAAGCCCTCTAGCGTTTATGCTAGCTATGTTAAAAAAGGGACGACATGGGGAAAGGAGGGAAGCAGACAACTATCTAAATATGACATTAATTTCCAGACTCACTTTAAGTACAGTTCCTCGTTAGGAGGCCTGTCTGGGAAACGGTGGTCCCCAGGGGGAGGACTGTCCACAAAGATAGGGGTCGGGAAAACCCTTTCCTCCTCAGTCAGTGTGGGTGCTGGAACACCGCTGGGTGCGAGACCGCTGCTGTCGGTAGAGCTCGCGCCTGACAGGGAAAGCAGAGTCTCCTCTGCGCTGCCCGGGTTTCCCCGCGCTTTTCTCCTCAGACTCCCCGCTTGCAAAACAACTGAAGCGATTCCCCCCAGGGGCGGACTCCTCCGTCGCCTCCATGCGGATGAGTGAGGAAACAGGGCTCATCTGCTTCCTCTTGACCGAGCACTTCCTCCCCTCTCCCACCGTGGTCCAGCTCTCCGGAGCAGAGGGCGCGGTGGGCTCTCCCGTAGCCTCCTCCATCTGCTTGCTCCAACTCCTGTCCCCCGCTCCGCTCTCCTCATGAGGTGATGATGGCGCCTCACTCCCGCTCTCCTCAGACTCTCGCAGTTCTCTCTCCATCACTAGCTCCTTCACGACCTCCTCAATAGCGCGTAGCTCTATAACTTTTCCCTCATCTGCTCTTTTCCCGCTCACCGCTCTGGCGTAGGAGGGGGCTGCCTTTGGGCAGTGACGGAACAGGTGCTCCTCTGAGCTGCACAGACTGCAGCGCTTAGGCACGGTGCAATCCCTCATTACATGGCCGAGGGTCCCACAGTTTCTGCACCTTGTCTGGGTGCAGGCATCAGCGAGGTGCCCGTACGTGCTGCACTTCCTGCAAAAACGAGGCTGCCCAGCATACATGAGGTAACCCCTGTCTGCACCGATAGAAAAAGACGCGGGAGGATGGAGGTAGCCATCATGGCCGCTCTCGTCTTCCTTTAGCAGCACGCGAAACTGCCTCTTCCCTGTCCAGATGCCTAGGGCGTCCTTAATGTCTCTCACTCCTGGCAAGATGGTCACATACCGGCTGAGGTAGCACACTAGCATTTCTTCAGTGACCCAGGGGTTGAACATGTGCACCGTTAGCACCCTCAGATTGTGCCTGCACAGGGACTCAACTTGAAAGCTACTGAGGGCGGGTGCTGTCGAGTTCGCTCGGAAGAGCCCTCTCACCTCCTCCAGCCTGGTGATGGTGTAGAACGACACATCATAAAACTTCTCCGGTGTGTTTTGTTGCAGACAGTGCACATCGTCTGCTGTCAGCCGTAGAGGTCCAAAAAGAACGTCCTTTCCAAAATTAACTCTTTCCATCAACTTTTCTTTTCCAGTCCATTGAAAACGCAGCGTGTTCTTCAGTCCGGCGGCTGCCGACTGTGACGTGGACGATGACGACATCGCTCCACCTTCAGGATCTCCTTGGTTACTGCAACTTGATCTTGATCTTAGCCAAAAGGCCGAGAAGCGATACCGCAATGCTTTCGGGAGGAAGGCGCCGTTCTCCGACACGTCAAATTCGAATATGGTTACACCAAAATGAGCTCGGTAAGCTTTCCGCCAAATTTAAAAGATAATGCTTTTAGAAAATGGTGGCATATATTGGGAGTTGATCAACGTAGGGAATAACCACGTTTGACTGTTACAAAGTAACAAGTTGGTAGGTTCTAAAATCACGTGGTGATCCGCCTCCAATCGGAAATGAGAGAAAGCGTTGTTAAATTAAAACCAGATTAACAGCTCAATTGGGATAATAATATATCACGGGTGGGGGAGAAACAATTTGGAGATAATAATATTGACATAACATTTGATCTTGTATCAAATATCTCTGATAGCATTGCTGCCACAACGGAACTGAAGCAATTGTCCACTTGGTGGCAGCAGAGTTCCACCAACCGTTGCTTTTTCCAAGCTGTCCTGTGTGGTACATCAAACTGCATTTGAATGTTGAACCACTTGACTCTCTCGCAAATAATGTGAACAATAAAAATAGCCTATGTCTTTTTCTTATTAAAATCTTTCTGTAGAGCCTTGTATGATAAGGACATTGTGAGGAGGCCTTCATAAAGTTGCACTCCTAAATTACTAGAGGCCAAACTTCAACGATGTCCATGGCACTGGACTGCATTGCGAGCTAGGCCGGAGCGGTCCTGGCGTATGGTCCTGGCTGCCTAAATGTGTCCTCCACATAATAAACTGTACAAACATGGCACTTTTGAGGCTTACTTTTACAATTAGGCTTACTGAAGGTACAGTATATGTAAGTTACTTGGTTGGTGACTTGTGAATCAATCTGTATGCGCATTAGGGTTCAATATTTTCCCAGTATTTTACAAATGTTCCATACCGAGAATAAATGTATTTCCTCCCAGGTAACCCGGTATTAACCGAGAATAAATCACTTTTCTCCCGAAAAACAGAAAGTGTCATTCAAAAGCATTGTAAAATTGTAAAGCATATACATGTCTGGATTTGATTAGAGCTTTGATCAGCATGATTACATTCAAACCTGATTCTAACTGAGCCTGATGAGCCATATATTAAATATATTTTATGAGCACTACATTAACGACATTGAATGAACCCAAGCCCCAAAAAGCCCAAATGATTTTTCCATTATCCAATAGGCTACATACATGATACACTGTAGGCACATTACGACTTTTCATGCTACAAAAAGGGTAAATTTGTCAGCAAGGCACATCAATTAACGTAGTCCCAATCAATGGCAATTGCTGAACTTCATTAGGCAACATTTTAGGTGTTTTGTAACAGATGTCTATTTCCATTCACCAAATGGCGCTAATAGGTTATACATGCAGTTTGGATGCTGAAATAATTTTGGAGTGGAAGAACATGCACAGAAGTAGCCTACATTTTGAATTGATTTGTTTGACAAATCAGATGAAAATATCATGACTGGTTGTGTTTATGCCACAATAAAAAGGTAATTCATTTTTACCGTAATGTTTAATTGACTACTTTATTATTAGGCACATTAAATGTGTTTTCGTGCGCCTCAATAGAGACCCCCGAATGCACTCTGTTTTCATCAGAACAGAAATGTGTGTAATTAGTTCATTGAACCCATTCCCACGTAAATCGCTCCACATAATTTTGATCTTTTAAATGTACTTCTTGTAAAAAAACACAGAGAAGAAAATGGACGACAAAATGGGAAGAAACAGTCTCCCTTTTAACGGGGTTCCTAAGCCCTCTAGCGTTTATGCTAGCTATGTAAAAAATGGACGACATGGGGAAAGGAGGGAAGCAGACAAACTATCTAACTATGACATTAATTTCCAGACTCACTTTAAGTACAGTTCCTCGTTAGGAGGCCTGTCTGGGAAACGGTGGTCCCCAAGGGGAGGACTGTCCACAAAGATAGGGTTCGGGAAAACCCTTTCCTCCTCAGTCAGTGTTGGTGCTGGAACACCGCTGGGTGCCAGACCGCTGCTGTCGGTAGAGCTCGCGCCTTACGGGAAAGCAGAGTCTCATCCATCTTCTCCTTTCTCCTCACCCTCATCACCCTCTTCATCCATCCTCTCCTTTCTCATCACCCTCATCACCCTCTTCATCCATCCTCCACCTACCTTTTCACCTGCCTATCCATATCTCTGCAACCATTACAACCGGTAACACCTCGCCAGTCATCTCCAAGACCTTCCTAGTAACATATCCCAGTAATCCCAGTGCTTATCTCTTTCCTGTGTGTGTGTGTGTGGCAGTGTTTGGCCCCAGCAGGGGTTGTTAACCTGCTCCATATGGACCTGGATGTACTATTGCAGGCCGCCACATCTCCGGCACCCAAGGTTGGTGTGTCTCCCTATTGGTCAGGCAGCAAGGTCACCAGGTCAAGGTTCAGGGGTCAGTCAGACACAGGCTTGTGGTCCTGGTGGTTTGAACCCTTCCCCTGGTTCAGTGCACAGTCTTTGCATGCTATGCATGGGTTCACTCAACGCATGCAAGGGATGAACTGACAGCCTTCCTCACATGGAAGTAAGACCGAGGGTACCGACTGACAGACTGGGTACAGACTGACACAAACAGGGTACTGGAAGACAGGGTACAGACAGACAGACAGGGTGCAGTCAGTGTGTCTCTTCAGTCCAACCACTGAGATGGAATACGATCCATCATTGCAGCATTACCAACAGGCAGGCCACTGGACTGGACTTTAGAAAGGACAAACGTTCAGTTATTCATGAACATTTGTTCCAGTGAACCAAAGGGAGATTGATGCTCTATTATTGGATGCTATCATACTATAAACAAAACCCTGAGAGGACAATAAGTAATACGAACGCAGTTGCCAAGGTGGCGGTAGTGGAGGAGGTGGTAGAGGAGGTGGTGGTGGCGGTAGTGGAGGAGGTGGTGGTGGCGGTAGTGGAGGAGGTGGTGGCGGTTGTTGAGGAAGTGGTGGCAGTAGTGGAGGAAGTGGTAGAGAAGGTGGAGGGCGCGGAAGGTGCGGTGGTGGGAGAAGTGGGAGTGGAGGCAAAAACCCTCCCCACCCCAACCCCCCCGCCCCAGACTGAAGTGACCCCTGAAGGAGAAAGGGCCGAGAAAGACGGCTCTGGAGAGACAGAGAGTGAGAGCTCCCCAAGTGGGTCTGACAGTATGATGACAGTGTCGGAAACGACACTGTCAAGTGGGGAGAGTGCAGGAGAGGTGGGAGAGACCCTGGGCGAACACCTCCCCCCACGGAAGAGAAACGCTGAGGAGCTCTCCGACCCCGAACAGGGCAAGGAGAAGAAGGGAAAGTTGGAGTGGGAGAGCTCCCAGGGGGAGGATGAGTCCAGGGTCTTTCCATCAAACTCCCCCAACCAAGAATCGTTTTTTAAACCCTGTTTTTACCTCCTCTCCCTGCCACCCCCCCTTACCCCGCAGGGAGAGAGAGAAAGTTTCTAATAAATAACCCCTTTTAAACTGTTTTAATGCCTTCTTTCCTTTTAGCACTGTTTACTAACCTCTTTTATGGCTTTTAACATCACCACCATTAATGTTAGGAGTATAAAGACTGATTTAAGAGCACAATCTGTTTTATCCTTTTTAGAAAGTTTTAATTCAGATGTGTTTTTATTACAGGAGTGTGGTCTACCCTTTTTAACCTCTTACAGTAAATGGGAGGAGAAGTGGCAGCACGGGCCCTCCATTTGGAGTGGATCCAATTTTAATAAAAACGATGGTGTTGCCATTTTATTCAAGACCCCCACAGGTGGTGGTGAATGGGAGCACAGTGGTGGTTGGGGGACGTCCTCTTTTAGCCAACTGTGCTTTTATGGGGAGGGATTTTAACGTGCTAAATGTATATGGTTTTAATAACAAACATGACCGGTGCACGCTTTTAGAAGACCTGCAGTCCCACATGCTGGGGAGGGATCCTCTAGTGGTGGGTGGGGATTTTAACTGTGTTTTAAGTAGAGAAGACAGGAGAGGAGCGGGAGAAGATTTTAAGGTAGATAGGTCTAGTGTTTTATTGCAAGGGTTGTGCAGGGATTTTAAACTAACTGACTGTTTTAAAACCCTGCATCCAAGAGAGGAGGGCTTCACCTGGACCAGTGGTGACGGCACCAGAGCCTCTCGCATTGACTATCTGTTTACCCGTGACTGCCCGCCAACTGATGCTAGAATAACCCCTGCTTTCTTCTCAGATCACGTGATGCTGACGTGCACCCTCTCACTAACTTCGGGTGTGACTGTAGGAAGAGGGCCCTGGAAACTGAACTGCTCCCATTTAGAAGATGATAGAGTAGTTAGCCAGTACAGGGAGCAGTTCAGCCAGTGGCAGACGCTACAGGACTTCTTTGACACACGAGCACAGTGGTGGGAAATGGTGAAGGGTAAGACGAGGATCTTCTTTAGAGAGATAGGAAAGAGAAAAATCAAAGAGAAAGATAGACGCATGTTGGGACTGCAGAAGCGACTGGAGCAGTATTTTAATCTAAACCAACAGGGCTTTGATTTTAACCAGGAAATCAAAGACGTTAAGAAAGGAATTGCATTTTTAGCAGAACAGAAGAGCAAGGGGGTTATTTTAAGAAGCAAAGAAATGGAATTAGAAGAGGGGGAGAAGTGCACTAGGTACTTTTTTAAGAAGATAGTTAGCAAGGATAGGATAATGACAGGGTTAAAAGATAAAGATGGGGTTTTAAAAACAGACACAGAGGGAATTAAAGAAGTAGTCGAGGATTGATATGGGGAATTGTTCGGGGTTAAAGATGTGTGTAAGGAAACAATGGAGGACGTTTTAACATACATTGACAGGACTATACCCAATACGAACGACCTAGTAAAAGACCTGACAATGACCGAACTTGACAAAGGACTGAGACATTTTAAGAAGGGTAAATCACCGGGGGAGGACGGCCTGCCTTTGGAGTTTTATCTGACCTTTTGGGATGTTTTAGCCGACGAACTTCTGACTGTTTTTACTGACTTCGAACAACTTGACAGACTACCTGACAGTTTTAGAGTAGGAATCGTGACCCTTTTACATAAGAAAAATGACAGGACTGACCTTAGAAACTGGAGACCGATTACCCTTTTAAACTTTGATTGTAAACTTTTTACCAAGGTTTTAACACTCAGAATGTCTTCTGTTTTAGGGGAGGTGATCCACCCAGATCAAGCCTGTGCCATTCCGGGAAGGAAGATCACGGACAGCCTAGTACTGATCAGAGATGCCATCTGTTATGCGAGAGACAGAAACATGCGGCTTATAGTCCTAAATTTAGATTTTGAGAAAGCCTTTGATCGGGTCTCGCACCAGTACCTCTTCAAGGTACTGCAAAAAATGGGGTTCCCTGAAAGGTTTCTAGCTTGGGTGGGATTGCTGTATGGGGACATCACCAGCAGAATCCTTGTAAATGGGCATTTGTCAAGAGCAGTGGGAGTACACTGCGGCGTCCGTCAGGGATGTCCATTATCTCCCCTCCTGTTTGTGGCTTGCATCGAACCACTGGCTTAGGTCTTGAGAAGGGACCAACGGATCAGTGGGGTGGGTATCCCGGGAGTGGGGGGATGACCGCCAAGTGCGTTTTTACATGGACGACGTCAACATTTTATGCACCGACCTTTTATCTGTTGATAGGACCCTGGACAGGACTGACTGGTACGGACGAGCCTCTGGGGCGAGACTGAACAGAAATAAGACAGAGAACCAATTTTTCGGACCGTGGGCTGTGATTTTACCTGTCCTTTTATTAATCAGTTCTGTTTTTATCCCCCCAAGATCAACTCTTTTAGCTCTGGACCGGATGTTGTTTTATTTTCTGTGGGGAAGCAAGTGGGAGAGGCTGAGGAGGGAGGTGGTAAAGAGGCCCAGGCTCAAGGGGGGGAAAGGCTTGCCTGACCTCTACTTGTTCCTGGGCAGCCGCTATACAGCGTTACATCTCACTCTCGCCACCTCCCCGGTCAGCAACAAGACCCAGGCCCTCACACGGTTCTGGCTGGGGTCTTACCTCAGGTCTCTGAGGCTGATCCCAGTCGACCTGCGAGCCCCAGTCTCTTTCCGGCTCCCCACACACTATGTCCAGCTCAAAACGTTTTTAAGACATTTTAAACTGGAAAAGGAGCCTGTCACGGTTTTAACTAAGCACCGCTCTCTTCTCTCTCTTGTGCAGGAACGGGAACCGGTGTGTCCAGTGCGCGGGCTCGCTATAGGTGAGCCCCCGACCAGGCTGCGGCCAAGAAGAGTCGGTGAGGCACTTGCTCTGGGAGTGCAGAGCCGCACGGGACCTGTGGAAGGAAGGAGGCCCCCTGATCACACGTCTGCCAGCAGGGGAGGACCTAACGCCCCAGCTCGTGCTGTATGGGGTGGGCCGAAGGCCTATACCACCAAAGGCCTTCACAAAACTCTGGCCCACCCTCATGTGTCTGAAGGACGCACTGTGGTCCTCCCGCAACCTAATGGTAGGAAAACAGGTAGAGACCACCCCCCAGGCAGTGGCTTTGGTAGCCACGGAAGCCCTGGGGTGGTACGAACGACAGGGGGCCTCGACCCCATGCGGAGGGTCCCCCACAACACCCAAGGTCCCGGCGGCCACGGCCTGACAGCACTGCGGAGCCTAGGGCGATGCGCCTAGGGGAGGAGTCTCCTCTTGGCCCCGACGGATGGGTACGGAGTCGATTCAGGAAGAGCAGGAGGAGGCTTTTTTGATAAGGACTCACCCCGTTCTTGTACAAAGGACCGAAGACAGCTTTTTAACAAAGGGACTTTTTGACAGGCTTTCCATGTCTTAAAAATGTTTTACTTTGTTAAATCATGTATACACATTTTAAAATGGCTTTTATAGATTGGCTTTTACAAGAAAGGGTACATTTATGCATGATTGTTTTATTGTTTTAGATAAACAACATGTACCTTTTTTAATTTAATTGTAATATAATGCTGGTTTTTATGCACTTGATGCCGTTTTTATGTGTGTAAATGAATTAAAAATGTGAGCTGTTTTAAAAGGAATTATATCAATAAAAACCTTTCCAAAAATAAAATAAAAAATCTGTTCTTATCAGTTTAATATCTGATACGTCCCCTATCTGGGGACCATATATTAAATTTATTTTTGGAACAGTGAGATGGAATAGGGGCTTGCTCCGTCCACTCCACGCAACGACCTGGTATTGCAGTACCTCCAGGAACGGTGCACCCCCTGTCATTGTAAAGATAAAGCAGGCAAAGACAACAGAATTGCTTTGTTATATTCCATTAGGATCACGATGTATTTTATATTTTCACGTTTGACCATCTTCATCTCAATGTCAATGATGGCTAGAAAGTGATGGTGAAGTCAGTCACTGTAATATTGACTTTAACTGCCATAAATGTTATTCATGTCATTATTAATAGGTTTTACATAATATCATTATTATTTGTACAACTTGTATTTTGAATATTGATTTTGCTTGTATTTATGTGATAGGAACTATCTGTACATTCTATGTTGTGTTGGGACGCTTTTAGTGGTGACAAGTTCCAGACATCGCGGTAAAGTAGCGGCGGTAAAGTTTAGTACTCTGAAAGAGAAGTTAAATTAACGACGTGTTTATTTACAAGTATTCTTGTTTCTAAGTGGACCCATTTCCCTCTCAGTTGTGTGCAGCCAGCGAGGTATGTTCATTATGTTAATTATTTGTCGCGCATATTTACGAGCAAGGTTTCTGTAAAGTGAACGACAACTTGTGTTTTGTGCATGTGTTGAAATGTATGTAAACAGTTCGACGGTGGATTGATGACGGTGGAGAATTTAGTAGAAAAATAAATCCATCAGTAACCAGAACAGCGGCGTCGTGTATTTCCTGGAGGGAGTGATAGTCGAACTCGAGTCTGCGTGATCGTTTCCTGACCTGCTCTGCAAGACGGCTCGTCAAGACGGACTCACAGATAAGCCACTGTTCAGTGTTAAAGGACTCACACAAGTTCATCCGTTTTTTCATGAAGACGTCCGTAAGTCAGACACTTAAGTTTGTGTTCTGAAAAGGTGACACAAGGATTGGAAAATATAAAGGACTTCAAAGGGCTGTGTGTAGCCAAGTAACATAACAGTGTGTAACAAGATATTAAGAGACATTAATGTAAGTGATTTAGCGATATTGATAATTATTTATTTCATTGAAATATAAGTCATTGATTTACTTAAGAAGAGGGTTTATGTTTGTGCATTTAAGAAAGCTGTTATTTTGAGTGATTCTGCAACATTTCAAAATCTTATAACGCCTGCCTTTATTCTGAAGGGTTAATTTCAAAGACAATAACTTAACTTGGCATATTCTATTCTCCTGAGTATTTCTTTTTGTAAAATGTTTGTTGTAAACTCTACTGTTTATTTAAGACAACTGTCTTGTGTACAGGTTACTTTCAAATAAGTTAATATGTCAGATAGAAATCCTCACTGCATGTGTCAATTACATGGTGGTCTGTTGAAGAGCCACTCGAAGACAGAAGGGTTTTAGACCATTTAGCCAAACAGACTTTTGACAAAGGCTTCTCAGTTCTCACAGACGGAGGGCGGCTCATGTCCTCAACAAGAGCAGTGTCAGCGGACTTAGAGCGTCTGAGTGTCTCCACAGGGGTGGAGTCCAGCACATATTTGGCTGTGGTGACTGACACTGGTTGAAAAGAGAAAAAGATGTTCAGTCTATCCTTTACTCTGTGGTACATGGTTTGAGCAGCATCCAATAAGTTGTCAAAGACAACTCTGGGTTTGAGCTGGGACTCCAGCTTTTTCTCTCCTAGTGGGAAGGAGTCTGCATCATCCACAGTGTACTGGGATACACTTTCAAGGTCTTGCATGATAATATTTACTATATCTTCGGCTGTAGAAACCGCATGGTGTGAGAAGGTGGTGCTAGGCATGCTCTGTAGCAAAGAATGGCTGGCTTTGCTAGCAGCTCTGAGAATGGTCTCACTCACAATGTGTTTGGCCTTAGCTCGGAACTCAGCACTGTGAAAGCTCTGGATGGAAATGTTAGAGGTTCTGCTGGCTGCACTAAGAGATCGCGTGAGTGTGGCAATCTCGGCTGACGTCACGTCACTCGAAATGGTGAGGTCCTCCAATTTCGAAATTATCGAGTCCAACTTCTGGTTGAAGTCGAAGGATGAATTTGACGTGCTCTCCCCAACGGAAGCAGAGCAGTCTTCCTTTGAAGTGTCCACCCTCAGCACCGAGATCACCTGTTTGATTACCCCTTTAGTGCAGGTGTCGAGGGTGAGCTGGTGGGCTGATGCTGAGAACTTAGAAGGGGTCTTACTGTCTGTCTTCTGTACAGGAGATTCCTCCACAGTGGCCTCAGTTACAAGTAGTCCAGTTGCAGAGAGCTCGATTTGCACAGGAGTATTTTTTCCCTCAGTGACATGGTGGGAGGTGAACAGCTTCCTTAGTTTGTCCAGGGTTTTGGTATAAATCATCTGGGAACCTGAACTCACTTCCACCCAAAACATTTTGCGACCTGATTTCGTACGCATGGAGGCCTTATTGACCTCATACCTCATGCAGGTCGGAAATAATTCCACCAAAGAGATCAGAGGCTGCCTCCTCAATATTCTCTGAGGAAACATGGACAGATAGGATTTCCGACAGTTTCCCACAAGAGTCGGTTCTATCCAGCGCAGCAGTATATGTCACAGCTGCATCCTGAATGACCTGAATGATGCATTGCTCAGCTTTGACAATATACTCCTCCACTGGTTGACCATGGAGGATGTTAACTTTATCAGCAGGGAGCTCCTTCTGAATACTCACATTCTCCTCTGTGATGGACATGGGTTGTTGAAGATAATGCTCTCAGTGACCATCTTAGAGGAGGCGAGAGATGAGTCGAGAAGCAGAGATCTGTATATTGTCGAGGTGGACATCTCTGGGTGCTTTATCACAGCAGCCTCCTCCAAAATGGCCGACGGGCCCTGGAGGATGTCAGAGATATCCATGTCCTCAATGGTCTCTACCAGAGACGATAGTAGGTCTCTGGCTGCCAGGTTGGTAGGTCTCTGGTTCTCGAGCTCTGTTTTGATTGCTTGACAGGCAGTTGCCAGAGCAACTGCAGAGCGAGAACAAAACTGCTTCAAGGTGGAGTCAGAAAAAGATGATGACAGATCTGTCATGGACATGGTGGAGAGTTGACTCTCAGAGACAAACGGGCTGAGTTTGACAGACACCTGTCTGACCAAGTCCCCAGCAAGAGCTCTCATATCTATTGCTCCACTAGCTGAGTTGTGGGAGCAGGCACTCTGTGGCCTTGACGGGTTCCTGTTATTCAAAAATCCTGTTATCCAAAAAACCTCAAGTACAAGATCCACAACATCGGATGACACTTCTGTCATTCTGTTGTCGGACAGAAATGTACTTGGATGAATGGTGCCTGCATTCACAGTCCAGTCGCAAATGGAGTTGTTGGACTGACTCTGGACTAGTGGAACTAGACAGGTTTCACTTGGACCTTGGCCAAAGAGCTCTGCCATTTTGAGCAGAACTGATCTTAAGACCTTCGACTTGGAAATGTTCAGCAGTGGGTCGTTGTTGGACAGTCTGGTGGATGGTCTGCTAGCCGATCTGTGAACCACTAGGCTTTGTATTTCTGCCGAAATGGCAGTTAGAAAATAGGTCAAGGGGCTGGTCGCTCTCCCCTCATTTCCTCCGTTGGTTTTAGCCTTGATGATGCTATCTATGATGATGACTATGACCTGTCCAGCCAGAGGACCCAAGATGGCCTCAAGCTCCCTCTCTAACTCAAGGGGAGACTTGTGGCCGAGCGCAATATGCTCTATGGCATGGGAATACATCTTAGAAGTCGCCATGCTTAGCATCTCTTGGGCAAACTGTTGACTTGCTGAGATACTTCCAGTCAGCAGAACTAGAGTTCCCTGACTGACACTTCGCATTAGCTCAGCCAATCTGGAGTTGAGAAGGTTTATAACCAACTCGACAATACCCATCATAAACTTGCCGTCCGTTGACATTTTGCTAGGTCTGTATTTCTCCTGTCTACTCCGTTTGGGCAGCGGTACGATGTCACCCTGCGACTGGCCGCTCTGGACCATGTCGAAGACAGAGTCCTCAGAGATGCCAAACACAGATCTCAGTGGTGCTGAGTGTGGTCTGTGTCTCATCTCTCTATCGCCACCCTCAGGTGAGGAGACATATCGGTCTTTGTCCTCACTCAGTAAAGAGGTCAAACACCTGCATAATGCACAACAGAAATTAATAGTACATGGTAACAAAATAAAAAAATATGATCCAAGAATTTGGGACACAAACTCAACCTTGTTTTTGTTATTCAAAGGAAGCATTGTGAAACATCTCAAACCACACTCAGACCAAACATTAACATTTAGAGTAAACTTTTTAGAGTGGTTGTGTAGTATCTAAGTAGTATTTCTCCCTAAGTGGATCTGGAATGGATATTTGTACCTATAACAGGAAAGACCTGCAAAAAGAGGAGGGGATAGAGCTAGGTATCTGTGAGAGGAGGGGATAGGGCTAGGTACCTGTGAGAGGAGGGGATAGGGCTAGGTACCTGTGAGAGGAGGGGATAGGGCTAGATACCTGTGAGAGGAGGGGATAGGGCTAGGTACCTGTGAGAGGAGGGGATAGGGCTAGGTACCTGTGAGAGGAGGGGATTGGGCTAGGTACCTGTGAGAGGAGGGTATAGGGCTAGGTACCTTTGAGAGGCGTGGATAGGGCTAGGTACCTGTGAGAGGCATGGATAGGGCTAGGTACCTGTGAGTAGAGGGGATAGGGCTAGGTACCTGTGAGAGGAGGGGATAGGGCTAGGTACCTGTGAGAGGCATGGATAGGGCTAGGTACCTGTGAGAGGAGGGGATAGGGCTAGGTACCTGTGAGAGGCATGGATAGGGCTAGGTACATGTGAGAGGAGGGGATAGGGGTAGGTACCTGTGAGAGGCATGGATAGGGCTAGGTACCTGTGAGAGGAGGGGATAGGGCTAGGTACCTGTGAGAGGCATGGATAGGGCTAGGTACCTGTGAGAGACATGGATAGGGCTAGGTACCTGTGAGAGGAGGGGATAGGGGTAGGTACCTGTGAGAGGCATGGATAGGGCTAGGTACCTGTGAGAGGAGGGGATAGGGCTAGGTACCTGTGAGTGGAGGGGATTGGGCTAGGCACCTGTGAGAGGAGGGGATAGAGCTAGTTACCTGTGAGAGGAGGGGATAGGGCTAGGTACCTGTGAGAGGAGGGGAAAGGCGTGGGAGTGCGTGTGCTGCAGGCGGTTCTGGCGCTGGTGCACCTGCTGGGTCCTCCACTACAGCTGAATCTGACGCTGCTGCCAAGAGAGGTCACCTCTCCTGCCTCATTACTTCCTGATCCAGAAGAGCTTGGCGAATCAGAGAGCTCTATCTGCATGGTGAGGTCAAGGGCGGGAACAACCACAGTGGATGTAGACTCCATCACCCATGCTACAATATCCATGCACTTGGCACTAAACTCATGTCTGCTCATCTGCAATGTTAAAAGACCATACAGAGTTAGTTTGTTAAAGGGGCTGCACTGATATAAAACGTAGAACCATTTACTCAAGCTAGTCAATTAAAGCAGTGGTTCAGGATTAAAGGTCCTGCAGGATTTCCACAAATAAATGTTTGGTCCATTTTACCAACATTAACTACTTTAGAGGTGACTATAACTCACCCCGGCACGCATATTCTCACTCAGCAGATTCCAATGGCTGAAAAGTAAATAAATGCCAGTACACAATGAACTACATGACATTACCTCTATTATTTTAGATTACGTTATGGATGGACATTACCTCTATTATCTTAGACTACGTTATGGATGGACATTACCTCTATTATTCTAGATTACGTTATGGATGGACATTACCTCTATTATCTTAGACTACGTTATGGATAGACATTACCTCTATTATCTTAGACTACGTTATGGATGGACATTACCTCTATTATTTTAGATTACGTTATGGATGGACATTACCTCTATTATTTTAGATTACGTTATGGATGGACATTACCTCTATTATTTTAGATTACGTTATGGATGGACATTACCTCTATTATCTTAGATTACGTTATGGATGGACATTACCTCTATTATTTTAGATTACGTTATGGATGGACATTACCTCTATTATCTTAGACTACGTTATGGATGGACATTACCTCTATTATCTTAGACTACGTTATGGATGGACATTACCTCTATGATTTTAGATTACGTTATGGATGGACCTCTATGGAACTAGGCCACACCCAGACATCCCTGATTGGTTATTTGGTCCGTTGAGTCCTTTGTATTGGCCTGAGACTATGGGAGACTCTCAATCTCCTCGCCTCCTTCTCAAAACCCATTGGATGAGAAGGTCAGAAGGGCGGGACCTCTGGCTTTCTCATCCAATGGGTTTTGAGAAGAGAGGACACGAGGAGTATGCAATTGAGATAGGGAACATATCTAGGGGATGCATGGGGAAGCCAAAGAGCAACTTACTCGTCCTTCATGTCCTGCACAAAGGTGTGTAGGTCTGGGTAGCTTCTCTTTCCCCTGCTGAGGGTGAGGCTGGTCTGGGAAGTTTCATCCTTGTGGGTCACGGTAGTGAAGGTCACCACTGCAGCCTGATGGCGACAACAGAAAGCAGAGTTAGGCTGTAATTCAATTTTGCATCATTAAAACACAAAACATCTCAATGAAATGTCATACATGTAATAGAAAAATACATCAAATACATCAACTTGTCCGAGAGAGATTTACATGGTTACAAAAACGTCACGCCAGGGTAAGCCTACACGAAATACAGCCCTTATTTTATGTGTTTCTAAAATCGCCTATGGGAAAAATGAATGGTGGAAAAACGATTGGAACCATTTCCCTGTTTGACCGCTAGATTTTATGGGTATTATCACACCTCCACTGTGGGACTCTATAGAGGGGTTGGTTGTTAAGCAACAAAACTGGCATGCAACTATGGGGCAAAATAGACAGGGTTTGACTTAGACTGTTGACAACATGCAAACTATATTTAGTCTCTAAATGTTTAATGCAAACATAAATACATTTGAACAATGAACTCGTCTCAAATACATTGTTACAGTTGTTGTTGGTTAGCTAGGTAGCGGATTTTTGTCATTGCATAGACATGATATCAGTCAAAACACCTCAAAACAAGACATGGTATCAATAACACCATACAACGAGCTTAAACATGCCATAGTGCTACGATTTCCCACATGGCAGCTTGTTGTTAGCTGAGGTTCAGAATCATAACAAGACACACGACATCCGGCCATCGATGTGCGAGCATCATTTTCGTGATGTCAGCCAACCCTTCTATGGCTCCTGGTCAAAAGTAGTACACTAGCCTACATAGGGAATAGGGTGCCATTTTGGACGAATTTATGAAGGTGCTGTCATAACCTTTGACCCCCATTTGACCCTACTGTACCTTTAGCCAACTCTCATGACTCCCCGGCCATATACTTTCTAGTTTGATATTACAGCATGAATAGCACATTATTTCATTTGTTAAACAATATTTAATCCACAGTAATTAATATAATTGAAGATTTAAAAATAAATTACATGCCTACCTTGAACTCTTTATTCTCCATCTCCTTGCAAAATCAGCACATTTCCTTGCCAAAATGAACGCGCATCCAGAGCGAAAACAAACGCAATCCTCCAGCACTAGGGAGGATTAGACTGAACTGCTCCAGCGGTTTCTGATCAGTTTCAACGTTTATCAGTGATGACGTAACAATGCTGTACAGATTGGACGCACTTTCGATCTCGTGCTGATGCAACTCTCTGTGTTGTTGAAAGCTCACGTATGGAAATCCTGCGAGTTGTAAACAAATTTAGGCTATTGTTGCCCTTAAAACTGTAATGTTGAGGACGCCATGAAAAATAAAATACATAACCCACACCGTTAGGCCAAGGTACATGCAATATGTCATCACTTTGCCAATAGACTTCTTGTTCCTTGTTGTATGTAGCCTTTCTTTTGGGATTAGCACCACTGTCACCTAGAAATTGATACTGCGGTTGTCACATAAAACAGATAACCCATAGTTCATTATTAAATAACATAACTCATTTCTTTATTTTATTACTCATAAAATATACAGCAATCTTCAGATACTGAAAGAATTCATGGGAGTTTCGAATTCAGTCACTATTTCATATGTACATGCTAGTTTCATCCTTTGAAAGAAAAAAAAGGACACGAAAAAACCTGTGAACCTCCTGATCCTGATTTGACGAACATAGCATATGTATTGTACATATTTCCAGTTAAAATGATTTTCAAAAAGAGACAAAAACGAGGGATTGAACAAGCAATCACATAAAAGGATTGAGTGGCTTCATTTTTTTGAAGAAGTTAAAGCAAGCAAAACCTGTCAAAATACATTGATTATAAGACCAAGACAAATAATATATATATTTTTTTTTCAACAGAAGAAAATCTAAATGCTGCTGTCCTACCATTGGTTTACAGTGTTTCTCCTCTCCAAGGGAGGCATGTTTTCTGCCTCGGAATAGTATCAGTGCTTTTCACAAACGTTGTAGTACTTAGTGTGCATCATTGTTTTCGCTCATACAGCTGCCCCTACTCTCCTAACCTCCCCTCAGTAACTAAAGAAGGCACAAAATGATGACATAAATATCACAAGAAAGAATACATGAATTAATCATTTACTTTCTAAAATATTTTCTAGAGGGCAAAGGACAGGTAGGTTTAATAACGCAAATGTAAAAAGTCCTGTCGCTCACATACAAATGCAAAATCTAAATGGCACCCTATTCTTTATAGAGTACACTACTTTTGACCAGAACCCTATGGGCCCTGGTCTTAAGTAGTGTACTATAAAGGGAATAGGGTGCCATTGGATGGAAATTCTTTGAAATTACTCATGAGAGCAAATACTACGATTTTTTGGTTCCCACAGAGGGTCAGGAGCTTAAGACATGAATGACTTTATTAAAATGTTTGTTCATAAAAAATAAATGATTTCCCCTCCTCCCACATGGATTACAGACAAGAGGCTAGGTGCGTTCTGACTGTCTTAGTGTGCGGATAAACATGACCATCACTCTCATAAAACTTAAATGAAACATCACTCCTTATGTTTTTTCTCAGCCCAAAACGCTCAATCCCATTTCTACTGTCAAAACAGGTTTTGAAAAGGCTTCTTCCACATCTTTTGGTCCATGTCTGTTTTTCACTCAGTGAAGTGCTACTATCCCCTTGGACTACAGGTTATTGCCGTCATAAGGTGTCCGTCTGTCTGTTGGCTGGACAGTTTCTACCGTTTAGGACCTTTGTGGGTAAAGGTAAAGGTGGGGTATAGCAGCAGCAGTTCCTCTGAAGTCCAGTATCTGCTGGAAGGACACCTGGTGGTACGAGAGGATGAGTGTGGCCAGCCAGCCTGTTGTGCCTCCCCCTCTCCCTCCCTCCCTCCCTCCATTTCTCTCTCTCCATCTGCAGGACTCTTAAGGCTCCTGTGCGGACTGTCTCGGCTCGTGCCCTCCCAAAGCTGGCTATGGTGATTTAAGACACGGTGTGTATGTGTGGATTTGTTTGTGGCCTCTGCCCCACTTCACTGTCCATCCGCCTGCCCTTGGCTCCCCTCCTGGGCAGCGACCACCACCCCCCTCAGTATGTCTCTGAGTCTGAGTCGTTGAGTTCCTCATCCTTGTAGAAGCCTCCATCGTGGTCGCGGTGGCCGATGTTGTTGAAGCTGCAGTAGGAGCTGTGCTCGCTGCGCAGCACGGGCAGGCTGTCGAAGGTCACACTCTTGGAGGGGCTGGTGGTGTAGTGGTTAATGGCACTGAAGGACAGGCTGGGCGCCGGGTTGCAGGGGGACACGGGCATCATGGTGGCCAGGATCAGAGCCAGGCAGTCCGCCACGTCTTTGTTGGGGGCGCAGGCCAAGGCAGGCGTGTAACCTGAGGGGTTCAAACAGAACAGCAGAGGGTCACTTCAGGAGCATCACCGTTTACTACAACACTTTTGGTGAAAAACATGACACAAAGTTAAGACAATAACCAAGCAGTGGACTAGAGAGAAACATTTGTGGACACATTGAGAAGAGAAGTACAGAAGAAAACGGTGTTAGCGTTATGGATCTTACCATTCTCATCGACTGCGAGCACGCTAGCACCCTTCACTAGTAGCTCCTGAACCACCACCGTCAGACCATTTCTGGCTGCAACGTGTAACGGCCTGAGGAGAAAGTACCGTCAGATTAGCCAGCAGCAAATGAGGATACCTCCCAAATGCCAGACTATTCCCTATATAGTGCACTTCTTCTAATTATAATAATAATATGCCATTTAGCAGACGCTTTTATCCAAAGCGACTTACAGTCATGCGTGCATACATTTTTTTGTGTATGGGTGGTCCCGGGGATCGAACCCACTACCTTGGCGTCAGCGCCGTGCTCTACCAGCTGAGCACAGAGGACCTCTTCTGGCCCAATTAATACAGCTGAACCATACGTACGTCTGTAAGGCTGCGTTAGTCGAGTTGATGAGGTTCCTGTCTGTAATCTTCTCCAATATCAACAAAGCACTGGTTTCATGCCCCTTTAAAAACCAGAGTCAAACATGTCAGACCAAAATTTAAACCAGAGAGAGCCAACTGTTCAGATGAACGTCATCTTCATGTGGGGATGCTCACCTTACTGCAGGCCAGATGAAGAGCAGTGTTCTTGACTGCATCCTGCAGGGTGAGCTCTGCTTTGGCACTGCTCACCAACAGCTCTGACACAGACAGAGAAACATAAAGAAACTCAATTAGGAAATGAAGCGACTTATTAAAATGTAAAACAGACATGTTGAACTTAAGCCGGCTGGGCGAGGCAAAGCGGAGGAGAGGGGGGCTGCGTACCGACAGCGTTGGTTTGTCCGTTCTCAGCAGCCATCATGAGGGGAGGTCTTCCCGGAGGCATCGGGGGAGTTGACCTGGGCGTTGTGGCCTAGCAGCAGCTGAAGACACTCCACGTGGTCCGTGAAAGCCGCCGCATGCAGGGGGGTCCTGGAGAGAGAGGAAACTTATTTCACCGACATCATGTAGGACTGTTATAAACAAGTTTGTTCAATTAACCCTGTTTATACCATAGAAATATAAAATCACTAATAGATGTATTAAAAGTAATCTACAATCCCTCATCCAACCCCAGAGGTCATTTTATTCCCAAAACAACATTATTCTCCAGAAGAAAAGGACTTTGTCATGTGCTGTAGTTACCGGTTCTTGGTGTCAGTGGCGTTGACAATGGCCGGCCCCAGAGTGTCAATCAGCATCTCTGCAGCCCCCTCGTTGTCATTGATCACAGCACAGTGGAGGGGGCTGAACGAGTTGCCCTCGGTCTTGTGGAAAACCTCCTGTTCCAGCAGCACCTCTACACACGTGTCATGGCCTAGTGGAAGATTGATTCATACAGGAAAAAGATGACGTCGCTGCAGACCACAACAATACTCTCAGAGAAAGCTACACATCTGACAATGGTGAAGTCACAAAAGATGTTTTAGCTACAACATATGCTATGTCAATCCCTGACAAAGTCCTGTTTCAGTGTAAGGTCCTCCACTGAGAGTCATAACCCCTAATTCTGTTGTAGCCTTGTTCATTCCCCCACATGGCTCCGTCCACACCAATCGAATGCTTTTCAAGCCACAAGAGGGAGTGAATGAGTGTACACTTCATGGAGGAGAGAACAGAGCTACAGTCCAGTTAGTCAGTACGTACCGTTGTATGGCCTGCCTAATTCAGGGACATGTTTACGGTGCTGAAGAGAGAAAATCAGAAAAGATCTAGTGTTCCGTTAGTCCAGTACGTACCGTTGTAGCAGGCCCAGTGTAGTGGCGTGTAGCCCTGGTTGTCTGTGATGACGGGGAGGGTCTCCACTGACTGGGCGGCGTGTAGGAGCCCCCCCCAGCACCCCGATGTGTCCGGATGCCGCCGCCAGGTGGACAGGGGTCCGCCCCCTTACAGTCCCGAACCAGGAAGCTGGCGCTGTGCTGCAGCAGGGCCTCCACACACTCCTCATGACCCGTCACCGCCTGGGAGGAAGGGCGGGGAGACAAGAATGGATTTGAATAACTAATAATCAATGATATAATAATGAATCATCAATTATTACAAATGATGTCTGAGGCAGGTCCCCCTACAGGGATGAATACACCACTACCCATGGACAACTACTTTTCTGAAGATAATATGTATATTTGAGCCTCCCCGTCTCTTTCTGTGTGTGAGCGTATACAGCCAGCTCTCCTCCTCACCCCTCTGTGTAGCGCTGTTCTGCCCCACTTGTCTTTGGCTTCTACGCTGGCTCCCTTGTTGAGCAGTGAGTACAAACAGTCTGTGTGTCCGCTCAGCACCGACAGCATCAGAGGGGTTCTGATACACAAGACAACAAGGTCATATTACAAACTGGTAATAACCAGAGTCCCAAATGGCAACCTATTCCCTATATGGTACACTACTTTTGACCCGAGCCCATAGGGTTCTGGTTTAAAGTAGTGCACCAAGTAGGGCATAGGGTGCCATTTGGGACGTAGGCCTAGTGTCAAAATATATATAAGATATAAGAATGTGAGATGATTGACCGTTGGTAGCTAGAGGAGGATAAACAGAGAGGATATAAGAATGTGAGATGATTGACCGTTGGTAGCTAGAGGAGGCTAAACAGAGAGGATATGAGCTGATTGCTGGACGACTATTACCTTCACATGAACAGACAGATTTCTAGAACAGTGGTATTGGTAGATGACATCCTCATGATGTTAACACAGCAGATAATAAAACATTTTGGGGCTGAGGCCCTCGAAGCCTGTCACCTGCTAGCTGTGTACCTGGCTCTGGATAGAAGTCCCCCTGTGCACTGATCTAGGATCAGCTTACCCTCCCCAGATCCTCAGCAATAATGACAAAAAATGACCTTAGATCAGTGTGTAGTGGGCATTTTCACACTATGCTATATAATATCCCTAGAGTGGACATTGGCATCCTAGCAACATGACCAAACAAATGTCCATCTTGGTAAGGAAAACTTTTGAATGACAGAATCTCTAGGTCTTACGTGATATCCTATGCGTACCTGCAGCGTGGATGGGGGTCCTCTTCAGGGTGAAGTCTTTAACCAGGATGGAGGCTCCCTGGTTGATGAGGACGTCAACACACTCCACATGGCCTTTAAAGGCAGCCAGGTCCAGAGTGGTGCGCCCCTGGCTGTTCCTCACGTCTAGATCCAGCAGAGACTGAACCAGGACCTCCATAGCATGGTGGTGGCCGTGGTACGCCTGAATGGAAACAAACACACAGTCTGAAGCAAAGTCCAGTGGTATGCCTGAACAGATATACACTCCTAATATAATCAATGTCCTATAGTAGACCAGTGGTATGCCTGAACAGATATACACTCCTAATATAATCAATGTCCTATAGTAGACCAGTGGTATGCCTGAACAGATATACACTCCTAATATAATCAATGTCCTATAGTAGACCAGTGGTGTGCCTGAACAGATATACACTCCTAATATAATCAATGTCCTATAGTAGACCAGTGGTATGCCTGAACAGATATACACTCCTAATATAATCAATGTCCTATAGTAGACCAGTGGTATGCCTGAACAGAAACAGTCCTAGACCTCTAAAGTAGACCAGTGTCTCTCAAATCGGGTGCCCATTTTTTCTCCCGCCCAGCATCAACATCGAAGGTCCCTGCCAAGCGTGAGATTTAGAAACAAACACACTACTACTCCTCTGTTGGAGGTTGATTAACTCAAATGGCAAAATAAGGAAATCATCCTCATCATCACCGTGTCAAAATATGCATGTATTTTACACTAATCAGGAACAGATAGGAACATGGTGTGTGAGTGTCTGGACAATCAACTTTTCGTGGAAAAACAACACCATGCCTGCATCCCAGATAGCAACCTATTTCCCATGTAGTGCAGTACTTTTGATCTGGGCCCATAAGGTTCTGGTCAAAAGTAGTGCACTAAATAGGAATAGGGTGCCATTTGTCATGTGGCGAGACCCCTACAGGAGCAGGTAGGCTTTACTCACAGCTAAGTGTAGGGGGCTGATGGGAGCTCTGACATCAGAGTCGTTCAGGATGTCTGTCCCTGAGGTTTCCATTAGCTGGGGAAAGACAAGGACGGGCCAGTTTAGACTTGTAACATATTTACTTTGAAGGTTAGTCTAGTAGCATGTTTCATGTTGTAAATCTCAGTGTCCAGCCCCTGCAGACATACTGGGGTGTTGCATTCGTATCTTAAACAAGCTAGTGTGAGGAAAAGTAACCAACTGGTACTTACCACATCTAAAGGTGTTTCACTTGCAATCTGGAAAAAGAACATCAAGAGTGACGATGCGGCCACGACAAACATGCAACCACACCTTAAAACCTACTGAATATCAACGTCTGTCCCAAATGGCACCCTATTCCCTATATAGTGCATTACTTTTGACCAGAGCCCTATGGGCCCTACATCCATTTGGGACGCAGACAAAATGGTCTGTGAATGCAGGGCGTCTAGTCCCCTGTGGTTCTGACTCACCAGCTCCAGACAGAGGCGGTGTCCGTACGCAGACGCGTAATGGACTGCGTTGTAGCCCTGATTGTCCCTGATCCCTGGGTTAGCGTCGTTTCGCAGCAAATATTCCAGACACCTAGAGGTCAGAGGTCAAGAGTTCACTAATCATTATACCAACATCAAGACAGACAGATAAGCAAGCAGAGACACTTTCCCAAAGGAGACGTGGCCAAGCTTTCACACTGCAGATTTAACACTAGTATGTATTCAAACACGGCCAACAACATACTCTAGACTACAGTGAAATGTGAAAGGTCATGGCACCACAACATACTCTCCAGACTACAGTGAAATGTGAAAGGTCATGGCACCACAACATACTCTCCAGACTACAGTGAAATGTGAAAGGTCATGGCACCACAACATACTCTCCAGACTACAGTGAAATGTGAAAGGTCATGGCACCACAACATACTCTCCAGACTACAGTGAAATGTGAAAGGTCATGGCACCACAACATACTCTCCAGACTACAGTGAAATGTGAAAGGTCATGGCACCACAACATACTCTCCAGACTACAGTGAAATGTGAAAGGTCATGGCACCACAACATACTCTCCAGACTACAGTGAAATGTGAAAGGTCATGGCACCACAACATACTCTCCAGACTACAGTGAAATGTGAAAGGTCATGGCACCACAACATACTCTCCAGACTACAGTGAAATGTGAAAGGTCATGGCACCACAACATACTCTCCAGACTACAGTGAAATGTGAAAGTTCATGGCACCACAACATACTCTCCAGACTACAGTGAAATGTGAAAGGTCATGGCACCACAACATACTCTAGACTACAGTGAAATGTGAAAGGTCATGGCACCACAACATACTCTCCAGACTACAGTGAAATGTGAAAGGTCATGGCACCACAACATACTCTCCAGACTACAGTGAAATGTGAAAGTTCATGGCACCACAACATACTCTCCAGACTACAGTGAAATGTGAAAGGTCATGGCACCACAACATACTCTCCAGACTACAGTGAAATGTGAAAGGTCATGGCACCACAACATACTCTCCAGACTACAGTGAAATGTGAAAGGTCATGGCACCACAACATACTCTCCAGACTACAGTGAAATGTGAAAGGTCATGGCACCACAACACACACAACAGTAAGAGAGGTGTGAGACGTACTTTCCGTCTGTGTCGGAGGCAGCAGCGTAGTGGAGCGGGGTGCAACCCCTTTTATCCAGATCGTTCACACTGGCCCCAGACCCCACCAAGGCAAACAGACACTGGTAGTTACAATTGGCTGCCGCATAATGCAGAGGACTCCTAGAAGAACGCACAGAAACCATTCAACATCAACAACAGAAACAGCTTATTGGAGCTGTAAAACATTTACTTTTACATTTACGTCATTTAGCAGACACTCTTATCCAGTGCGACTTACAGGTGCAATTAGGGTTAAGTGCCTTGCTGCAGTGCACATAGACACATTTTTCACCTAGTCAGCTAGGGTTTGAACCAGCAACCTTTCGGTTACTGACCCAACGCTCTTAACCGCTAGGCTACCTGCCGCCCAATATTTCCCATAATAATTCCTATATGCCCCTATACTATATTCCCCATTATCATAAAGATCACATATGAAAGTTATTTGATGCCACAGACAGACCTTCCGAAGCTGTCCTTTCTGTTGAAGTCTGCCCCTGTGTTGAGCAGCAGATTCAGACAGTCCAGGTTCCTGGTAACAAGATATCAAGTTCAGAAAGGCCCTCGTACATCTGAGCTATCAGGTGGATTAACAATATCAAGTTCAGAAAGGCCCTTTCACATCTGAGCTATCAGGTGGATTCAAATATACCTCCTCAGCTTATTTAACAAATATCAAGTTCAGAAAGCCCCACTCTGAGCTATCAGGTGGATGGTAACAATGAGAACCTTAAAGAAAAGAGAAACCCGTACACTGCTCTTGCTAGTATCACTGTTTTTATAATGCTAATAAAAGCAATAATACAAAAGTGATACTAGCAAGAGCAGTTTGCAGGTTTCTCTTCTCTTTCAAGAAGATATAAAGACAATTTAGACCAGAGCGCAAGTCAATACCACCATGGCATGGAACCACATTATACAGAAATGATACCGCACTAATGATCTATACGATTTTTTTAATACTGCTAAACAATGTGAAATGTAAGAGTGTGAATATGTGTTTGTTCTTTCTGGTGGCTTTCCAGTTCATGAACTAAATATTCCTTGGTGTAAAGCCTGGACCAGTCCACTCACCCAACAGCTGCTGCAGCATGTAAACAGGTCCTTCCAAAGTCGTCAGGGGTGTCTATATCAAAGCCTGATGAGAGGAGCTTCCGACAGCAGTCAGAGAACCCACTGAGAGCAGACAGGTGGAGGGGGAACATCCCATGGACGCCTCGCCTGCAACACATTTTTACATTTTAGACTTTAAGCAGACACTCTTATCCAGAGCGACTTACAGTTGATTCAGCTAAGATTGGAAACAGCACCACATCACAGTCCTCATTAAACCCCACAGCAGATCAACACATCAGCATGCTGCAATGCCCTGTCTATCAACCCCCCACACACCACAATGTGTTGAGCATAGTCTCCAAGCGGGAATTCGGTCAATGACAGAATTGCAGATGCATGTTGCATTTTTGCTGGAAACTGTGTGTGTTCTCACTTGGCTGTGTCAGCTGCGTTCGTGATGAGTGTATTGATGAGTAACTCATGGCCGTAGCGAGCAGAGATGTGCAGAGGTGTGTTTCCATTCTTTTCTTCACAGTCGATCTCAGCACCTACAGAACACACACACACACACACACACACACAGACACACACAGACACACACAGACACACACACAGACACACACACACACACACACATACACACACACAGACACACACACACGTCAACCACTTGACCCTAGAGGCCTCATGAAGCTTCATGTTCAACCACATTGCAAGTAACATTGGGAAAAGAGTGGAGAGAGAGAGAGAGAGAGGGGGGGAGAGAACAAAACAATACATTCCTGATCAGGTCACTTCACCCCCTGGTCCAACCTCTCTCTCTTCATAACTTGGTTCTGAAAAACCCCTGGTCCAACCTCTCTCTCTTCATTACTTGGTTATGAAAACCCCCTGGTCCAACCTCTCTCTCTTCATTACTTGGTTATGAAAACCCCCTGGTCCAACCTCTCTCTCTTCATTACTTGGTTCTGAAAAACCCCCTGGTCCAACCTCTCTCTCTTCATTACTTGGTTCTGAAAACCCCCTGGTCCAACCTCTCTCTCTTCATTACTTGGTTATGAAAACCCCCTGGTCCAACCTCTCTCTCTTCATTACTTGGTTCTGAAAACCCCCTGGTCCAACCTCTCTCTCTTCATTACTTGGTTCTGAAAACCCCCTGGTCCAACCTCTCTCTCTTCATTACTTGGTTCTGAAAACCCCCTGGTCCAACCTCTCTCTCTTCATTACTTGGTTCTGAAAAACCCCCTGGTCCAACCTCTCTCTCTTCATTACTTGGTTCTGAAAACCCCCTGGTCCAACCTCTCTCTCTTTATCACTTGGTTATGAAAACCCCCTGGTCCAAATCACTGGCTCTAACCTCTCTCTCTTCATTACTATTATGAAAACCCCCTACACATTTGAATGCGTGTTGACTCACATCCACACCAAGGTCCAGGAGGTACTTGACCACACTGATCACCACTGGAGGCTGCAGAGTGGAGAGAGAGTGTAGAGCCTTCTTGTCTTTACAGGACACCTCTGATCCATGAGAGGCCAGCAGTTCCACCTCAATGTGCCCTATGAGAGAGAGAGAGAGAGAGAAAAAGAGAGAGAGAGAGAGAGAGAGAGAGAGAGAGAGAGAGAGAGAGAGAGAGAGAGAGAGAGAGAGAGAGAGAGAGAGAGAGAGGAGGGAGATAGTAAGGGGGTTAAGAGAGAAACAGAGATACAAACACAGAGAGATAGGCAGAGAGAGGGAGAGATAGATTAGTTTACAGTGGTACACAGCACCATAAGCAACACCTACATCATGTTAGTACAACTGAAAACATCTAATCAACCTACTTAGTACATGATTCTGACATAATAACACACTAGACGTGGCTCATACAGCTGAGCTGTGAGACTAACACACAGTCCATTCATTCATTCATTCATTGGTATAAAGGACATTAGTCAGAATGTAAATGATGTGGTAAACTCATCACCCATGTAAGCAGCCCAGTGGATTGCTCGGCGATCCTTCTTGTCAAAGGCATTAATGTTGGCTCCTCTGGAGAGAAGCAGCCTCACCATCTAACAGGGAGAGGAGAGAGAAACAAAACACAGGTTGAGGAAAACTAAACAGCAAAATCCACTAAATCTGGCTTCAAAGCCTTCCCTTTAAAATTATATATTTTGTATTCACAATGAATGAAAGATAACATGTAAAGACATGGTACATTTCTCCCCTTTTAGTCCCCCTTTGACCTCCCCCCCCCCCCAGAATGCCTCCAAACACATTTAAAAAGAAAGGGAAAGTAATTGAGTTACATGTCAGAAAACAAAACAAAAGTATACAACAACGTTACTTCAAGCAAAAATGTAATAGCCTAACAATTTCAGGTGATTAAGTGATTTTATAGGCCTATATAGCAGTAATCTCAAGGTGGGGCCAAGAGTACTAATCTGGAGGAAGTGTTTGGAGCTGTTCAAAATAGGATATCATCGGGTCCCAGGAGGAATAAAATGAGTTGGTTGACCCTCGAATGGTAACTTCATTTTTTCTCATTTTAGGAACAGCTTCAGATCTTTGAGCCAAAGAGAGGCTAAGGGAGGATTGATAGATTTCCAATCCAATAAAATCCTTCTGCGGGCTAACAGGGAGGCAAAGGCAATGGCATCTAGCTGTCTATTGGTCAGAGAAGGATTGTTGTTTGGTACTCCAAAAATAGCAATTTCTGCACTAGGCTGCAACTTTATATCAAATGCTTCATAAAGGGTTTTAAATAGTGGACAACTAATCTGCCAGACGGGGACAGGACCAGAACATTTGATTAGTCCCATTATCACAGAGTATTGTGGATGATGGTACATCAAAAGACAGAGGTGGGATACCCTGGTCAGGTGGAACAAACAGCCTACCCCTCCCAGTGCTTGCAAACTCAGGACTAGCAAACGCTCTACTCCCAGGAGCTGACTGTACAATTGGTGTAAATGGAAGGACACCCCTCCCTCTACCCACACTAAAATCCCCAGCATAACATGTCTTATGGATTTGAGAATCTTCCATGGCTCAACAGAGCACTAAAATACAATGTAATTTAGTGCATTCAAATACCAAAAAAAATAAATGCAAAAAACAAATTCATCCAAAACATACAAATAAGCACGAATACCTGTATCTAATGAATATGCTACATTCACTTTCACTGTTTACAGTATATATTCACTTACAGTAAGCCATCAACAAATTCACATGCGCAGGTCGTGCACCTCATCCACATGCACAGCTCCGGCGGTCGGCTTGAGCTGACCAGTCGGCAGGTCACGTAATTAGGACACTGCCACAACTGGAATTCTGATGGTTGGATAATTTTTATTCGACCTGCACACGAAGAGACAACACACAATATGTTAGCTCTTGGTGCAGCCACAGCTCTCGGGCACCTTGCTAGTTGAAGGTCAGGCAAAGAGAACAGGTGCTGCATGCACACATTCAGTGCCTAACAACACACTATACAATACAAGTAAAATGATATACAACATAATTCTGACAAAATAAAAGACATAACTGCACACCACGAGACAACACACAATAGGTTAGCCCTTGGTGCAGCCACAGCTCTCGGGCACCTGCGTGAGCACATAGAAACTCACTCAAACACTGCCCCAAATACTCCCGAGTTACAATAGGTACCCTAATTAGCGAGCTCGGTGAAAGTTGTTAACATACATCTTTATATTGTCCACATTGTAACAAAACCTGTAGTTGCGTAACAGCACTTTGTGTAACTTTACCACAGTTTTATATTGACAAATTACGGCGCCAAGGACAACATACCTTGCTAGTTGAAGGTCAGGCAAAAGAGAACAATAAGAGGGTACATAAATACAGATAACCCGCGATGGACCAAACCAAAATATACACAACTTTTACAATTAGGTGTATTTGCAATATAGATACATAAAAATGTTTGTACACCAAAAAATAACATTAGCTATGCAGCTGTAATTAAATAAAGAAACCACATTGAATTATTATTATTATTAACTTATTAACATCCCCTCTTGACCTGGCCTACTTGAACTGTCCTTGTGTGCAATTTGGTGCATAATCTAGGGGAACAACATCACACTACTACACATATAATTCAAGTCATACCTTTATTGTCATTCATGCTCTTATTTTTAACCTAGTAGTTTTGCAAAAGTGTAACCTGCGTCAATTCTAGGAAATATTGGAATAACGTGCTTAAGAGGAGCCCTGACACGCACAACAGGATAACACAACTACCACATTTTCAATTGACAATCATTGTTTTAAATGGATGTGGTCAATAGATTTGTATAGGCATATATACTCATTTAATTTAACTTGTAAGCCAAGGTTGGATTAGTAGGTCAATGCAACATGCACCTGGATAACCGCGTCATGAATCGGAACGGGCTCCAACGTCCTCATATACACATTATGACTAAATAAAGATCTTAATATTTCACGAAATAAAGACATAGAAGAAAACAGGTTCTAGAAACTCAATTTCTCCATGGCAATAGAATGTAAACATGTAAATTGCTCCAAACATATCCAAATATCGCCTACAACTCAATTCTCAGCGCAGCATATTGGACGACTCCACAGGCATTGATCATTCGCGACTTTAAGTCATTCCTGTTATCTCTAGAGCATCCCGTATATTTATAGCGCTGCATTTCGTCCCCCTCTGACCATGGATAGGGTTGGGAGCATTCCTGAGTTCACTTATGGTCCCACTAAGGTAATCTTAGGAGATATTCCTTTTGGCATACTGTAAATGCCTGTGCATAATGTACCTAATAAAGCATAATTATTTTAATTATCTTCAAAGGAATTCTGTAGAAGCAGCCTTTATTTTCAGACTCTGCAGGCCTGCTGGGAGGAAGCATATTACAATAAACAGGTAAGATTCATCCCACAAAAACAGTAACCACAGAAAAAAAAGAGATAGATTTAATCCCAAAACCAGAGTTTTATTTCAAGACAGTTTAGAGAAGATGGTCATAAGAGTTTTTAATATCACTTGCAAATTGTGAGACATGAGCAGTTGTGAAATGTTGCGAGAGAACCTTCTGAAAGCACATTATATGGTCTTTAGTGGCACGGTCTCACACCTTACCTCATCTTGCAGAAGAAGTTCATGGTCCACTATCTGCTGCTCCAGAGTCGATGCCAGGTCTCGCCCCATGTCACCATGGAGCACATGAGCGACTGGCTGGTGTCTCAGGGCAAAAAATCCCTTAGGGAGAGGTGAGTACCACGTCAGCTCTCACCTTCACTGCCATTCTCTGTCACCAGCAGCACTCCAGGAGGTGTGGGTAAAATAAACAACAGATAAATAGGAAGCCAGGAAAGTTGAAATGCTTTGTGTTTTATTTGAAGGGTGTGGAAGGAAACCCTGGAGGAGGGGAACGAACTCGCTCGGCTGGTAAGAGAATGAGAGTTAGAGACTTAGACTATCAGTCAGTGAGCTCCTTTCTAGCCTTTCAACAACTAGTCAGTACAGCAGAATATATCTGTTGTGAAATTACACTAATGGGACTTCCTGTTTCCTACGGCAGACCTGGGAAGTAAACACCTGCCTAAAAATGATTGACATGGAGCACAAGGCTGTCTGCAAGCTCCGCCGCTCTATGCACACCACCTCTCCAGCTGGCGCTGACATGTGAGTTCCATGTACTGCCCTGCATACAGCTTGCTCCATTCATCTACACATCTGGAGCTATGCAGAAAATAACTAGGGCAGTGTTCTCTGTGTGAACATTGCACATCGTTTAGCTTTCTCTGCTGCTTTTTGTTGATTTCAGCGACCCCCAAGGTCCACATCATCGTGGAGAGAGCTGTGAGGAGCATTCTGGACAAGCTGTCCAATAAGCCCTGTAGCAACCTGCTCAGCCCATCCCAGGTGGTGGTGGAGCTGGTGCCCAGGATCCTCCTGGCCCTGTGGCTTCAGCCAGAGGAAGGCCATTCAGATCACCCCATCCTCCTAAGCGGGATGGCTGTGAGTATGGTGGTGGCCGTAGGGGAGAAGCTCTCCAACACGTTGAAGGCCTCTTCTCCTCACACCCCTTTCTCCCGGGCTGCTGCTTTTGACTCTGTGAGGTCGATCCTCGGGAGAATCAGCCAGTCATTCTCCCTGGATGACCTCAAGACCCCTTTTTTTATGAGCTCTGTCTGTGCCTTTGTGGCGGACGAGGTGAAAAGCTACTTCCAGCCTACTGCAGACACCCTGCGAGTTCCCCCTGTCCTAGTGGTGGCCTTCTCCGCCACACTACCAGCTGATATCCAAGCAGGTGAGTAGCACTCATAGAAAGCACTCTGACAGATGCCTTTTGTCATGACATCCTGGTGCCTTGTAGTAGTAGAGCCAATCAGGATTTTAATTGTCACCCCTAACACAGATGCAGACCAGGCTTCTTCCCACCTGGAGGTTGTGGAAATCCCCCATAACACAGAGGCAGACCCAGCTTCTTCCCACCCGGAGGTTGTGGACATCACCCCTAACACAGAGAAAGACCCGGCTTCTGCCCACCTGGAGGTTGAGGGATTCACCCCTAACACAGAGTTTGACCCAGCTTCTCCCCACCTAGATGTTGTTGACATCACCCGTAGCAGAGAGGAAGACCCGGCTTCTTCCCACATAGTGGTTTTGGACATCACCCCTAACACAGAGGCACACCTGGCTTCTTCCCACCTGGAGGTTGCTGACAAAACCCGTAGCACAGAGGCAGACCCGGTATCTTCCCACCTGGAAGTTGAGGACATCACCCCTAACACAGAGGCACACCTGGCTTCTTCCCATCAGGAGCTTGTGGACATCACCCCAAACACAGAGGCAGACCCGGCTTCTTCCCACCTAGAGATTGCGGTCATCAACCCTAACAAAGAGGCACACCTGGCTTCTTCCCACTTGGAGGTTGTGGACATCACCCCTAACACAGAGGCTGACCCTGCTTCTTCCCACCGTATGGTTGTTGACATCACCCCTAACACAGAGGCAGACCCGGCTTCTTCTCACCTGGAGGTTGTGGACATCACCCCTAACAAAGAGGCACACCTGGCTTCTTCCCACAAGGAGCTTGTGGACATCACCCCTAACACAGAGGCTGAGACGGCTTCTACCCACCTGAAGTTTGTGGTCATCACCCCTAACACAGAGTTAGACCCGGCTTCTACCCATCTGGAGGTTGTGGACACCACCCCTAACACAGAGACAGACCCAGCTTCTTCCACCTGGAGCTTGTGGACATCACCCCAAACACAGAGGCAGACCCGGCTTCTTCCCACCTGGAGTTTGTGGACATCACCCCTAACACAGATGCAGACCCGGCTTCTTCCCACCTAGAGGTTGTGGACATCACCCCAAACACAGAGGCAGATCCTGCTTCTTCCCACCTGGAGCTTGTGGACCTCACCCCTAACACAGATGCATACCCTGCTTCTTCACTCTTGGAGGTTGTGGACGTCACACCTGAAGAAAAGCCTCTCATGGTGGCCGTCTACGCCACTCTGCCATCTGACATCCAAGCAGGTGAGTAAGACTTATAGAAAGCACTCTGACAGGTGCCGTTCATCATGATAACATGTAAAGTGTTGGTCCCATGTTTCATGAGCTGAAATAAAAGATCCCATTCAACTGGCCAGTGTTTAGAACCTACGGTTTGCATTTATTTACATTCTGTCCCGCTTTTGTCCCTTTCCAGAGGATGTTGCTGTGGTCACCCTGGACGTCACCCCACACGTCACCAAGGACGTGACCCTGGATGTTCCATGCAGGGCGAGGAAAGGGGCAGTCCAGCGTTTTTTTGCAGGCTTTGGAGGGCAGTGTGCTGCTGCGCTTGCCACAAGGAAGAGGAGGAACAATATTAATTATTCATTAGACCAGAAACAGGATTGAACCATATACCATTAAATTCTTTGCATTATAGTTGCCTTCAATTCTGATTTTCTTCTGTTTAATTCTTAATTAATTTCAGAACATTTCTCTAAACTTTGTGGAGTAGGTTGTATAAATAGGTGGGAAACATCCCAATCCCAATTTTAATGCTTTTAATAATTAACTTATTAAATTTTTTTTAGATGTATTATTTGACAAAAAAGTGGAGGGCGCGACAAAAAAACTTTAATCATCATAGAAAACTCTTGCTCACTATTAAAAATGCATTGTTTTATTCAAGCAAGGTTAAAAGATTAACGTTTCGGCCTAGTCTATGACAATATGCAAGTTGTGTTTGCCCAGTTAAAGGGGGACCCAGACTCACCCTGGTTCTTGAGGGTTGCAGACACTGAATAATTATCATTTGAAATAAATGGCACTTTTCAAGTCTTGACTAAAAATCTTTAATGAATATGAATTTAAATACAATTGACTTGAGGATCAGAGCAGGCAGGCTGACTGGCTTGCCCTGAAGGCCCTCTGCCTCTACCTCTGTGTGGTTAATCTCAGCCAAGAGGTTGTATGGGTGGTCTGTCTCTCTCTGGGTGTGAATCACTATCACTATGACCTCTCGCTCCGTCTGCCCATTGGCCTGATTAGAAGGCTTCCCCTCTCATTCCTTGTTCACAGGAGCAGGGGTGATGGCATCCGGGGTAACCTCCTCCTCTCCTGTATCTAACCCATCTTTCTGGCTGTGAGTTCGACTGAGGTCACTCGTTCTCTCTCCCAGGGTGTTGGATAGTTTCTCCTCCTCTGTGTCTTGTGTATTTTCTACATTGTAGGATAATAGTGAAGACATCAAAACTATTAAATAACACATATGGCATCATGTAGTAACCAAAAACGTGTTACACATATCAAAATATATTTCAGATTTGAGATTCTTCAAAGTAGCCACCCTTTGCTTGATCACAGCTTTGTACATACAGAATAATACGAAATGTTCTGAGACCAGGTTGCGCTTTCACCTCCCCCGGTAAGAGGGGAATAAGGCAACCTCAGAGTTACATTCAAGGATACTTTATTGACACACACGGATGAAATGGACATGGAAAGGTAGTGGAATGATAGTGGTCCTGTAATGGACAGATAACAGGGGTAATGAATATGCACAATAACTGATAGCACAAGTAGAGCAACAACGCTATTAACAAAGGAAGGGCTGTATTAATGGCATAATGCTACCTGCGGAGTATTACACAACACAGTAAAACACAGAGAGGCAACTTACAATAGGCAATGGTAGTAAATATAAAGAACAACAAGTAAGAATGATATACATGTTACAAACTCACTTTGTGCACGTACACTATCCCACGGTATATCTGTGCATTCAAATTGTCATCGATAAATGCAATTGTGTTCATTGTCTGTAGCTTATGCCTGCCCATACCATAACCCCACTGCCACCATGGAGCATTCACAACGTTGACATCAGCCAACAGCTCGCCCATACGCTGCTTTACAAGTGGTCTGAAGTCGTGAGGCCAGTTAGAAGTACTGCCAAATTCTCTAAAGCCGCCTTGGCTTATGGTTGAGAAACTAACATAAACGTATCTGTTAACAGCTCTGGTGGACATTCCTGCAGTCCGTAAGCCAATTGCACGCTGCCTCAAAACTTGAAACATCTGTGCATTGTGTTGTGTGACAAAACTGCACATTTTAGAGTGGCATTTTATTGTCCTCAGCACAAGGTGCACCTGTGTAATTATCATGATGTTTAATCAGCTTCTTGATATGCCATATTTGTCAGGTGGATGGATTATCTTGGCAAAGGAGAAATGCTCGCTTACAGGGATGTAAACAAATTTGTGCACACAATTTGAGAAAAATAAGCTTTTTGTGCGAACGAAATATTTCACGCTTTTATTTCAGCTCATGAAACATGGGACCAACACTTTACATATTGCGTTAATATTTTTGTTCAGTGCAGTTATTAGGTTGGGAGAATGGGATCCTATGTGGGCTAGCTAAAGCCAAATTCATGGTTAGTAGTATGACAGAGAAAAAATAACAAGACAAATTTAAACATCACAAATCTGAGGGGGCAGGTGACCCTGTGCCCCCTTTGGGCATGACGTCTCTGCTATCAACCACATCATTCTGTCTCCGTGAATATTCAAAACAGACACATTCATTCAGGTCTGGTACTGTTCCTACCATATAGATCAGGGATGGACAATTCCTGTCCTTGGGGGCCGGAGTGGTGTCACACTTTTTCCGCACACTCTCTAAAACACAAGGCCAAATATTCACTGGAGTTGCTTACCAAGATGACATTGAATGTTCCTGAGTGGCTTAGTTACAGTTTTGACTTAATTCGGCTTGAAAACTTATGGCAAAAAAAAAAAAATGGCTGTCTATATAATGTATATTGCATATATTTTACAATCCAGTTGTGCAAAGCTCTTGGAGACTTACCCAGAAAGACACAGCTTTAATCGACTCAGGGGTGTGAATATTTATGTAAATGAGATATTTCTGTATTTCATTTCCAATACATTTGCAAAAATTTCAAAAACGTGTTTTCACTTTGTCATTATGGGGTATTGTATGTAGCTGCGTGAGAGAAAATATTATAATTGAATCCATTTTGAATTCAGGCTGTAAGAAAACAACATGTGGAATAAGTTAAGGGGTATGAATACTTTCTGAATGCACTGTATATCTGCAAGAAAATGATAAATATGTGAATGTTTGAAAGGGGGTCATATAAACATTGCCTTATTTATATTTTTACAGACAATATTAAGTGAATTCTGTCTGAAATAGTCATGCTATAATGGGCATAGTTTCTCAGACCAAATTTCCATTCTTGCTGAAACAAAGCAATCTGATCATGCTCCAGTCAAATACAGCTATAGGGAATGCCTATACATTGTCCTATCTCCTTCCACACATTGATTTCATTCTTCGCATCTTTATTCAGAAAACAAACAAACTTGCTGTTTCAGTGTCTTGTTGCAGGTTGTGCAATGTTCAAAAGTGTGTGTGATATTAGCATTAACTTGTGTGTGTGGTGTCAAGTGTGGATGGTCCTATGTATGCAAATAGCCGAGATTGGATATTTCAGCACCATGGACAGCAGCGACATTGGGATAGCGAGATCTGTAATTCAGCAACACATGACACTGGATAGCGGCTGTCTCAGGTGAACTTGGCATTGGGAAAATCCCATCTAATAGGAAACGAGGCATAGGAGGCAAAAAGACTGAAGGAGAAGACTTCCACAGGAACTCTATGCTTAACTGTTCTGCCACATTCATTTCAAATGTTACATTTTTCGATTTGTAAATAAAAGGGAACACATCTGCAAATAATGTAAATTGACTTTTCTAACTACACTGTACAGCTTTAGTGTGTCTGTGTCTCATAGGTACAACTGCAAGCAATTCGCTTCTCAAATCCTTCTCAAATGTCTGTTTAATGTGAGAAACTAAATTAAAAACAATCGTTAGACTAATACAATGCGTACTGTCACAAATTATTACTATTCCCAACAAGACAACGAAGTGATGGTCTTTACCCACCATGGAGACTTATAAAGGCTACTTCCCCCCACCAAAAGTTCCCACGCAGAGCGATGTTGTTTACTACATCATTATGCATATGTAGCGTGGTTCGTTCTGCGTTGTGTACTTTTAATTAGGACACTGCCACAACTGGAATTCTGATGGTTGGATAATTTTTATTCGACCTGCACACGAAGAGACAAAAAAATGATGTTAGCCCTTGGTGCAGCCACAGCTCTCGGGCACCTTGCTAGTTGAAGGTCAGGCAAAGAGAACAGGTGCTGCATGCACACATTCAGTGCCTAACAACACACTATACAATACAAGTAAAATGATATACAACATAATTCTGACAAAATAAAAGACATACCTGTACACGAAGAGACAACACACAATAGGTTAGCCCTTGGTGCAGCCACAGCTCTCGGGCACCTGCGTGAGCACATAGAAACTCACTCAAACACTGACCCAAATACTCCCGAGTTACAATAGGTACCCAAATTAGCGAGCTTGGTGAAAGTTGTTAACATAAATCTTTATATTGTCCACATTGTAACAAAACCTATAGTTGCGTAACAGCACTTTGTGTAACTTTACCACAGTTTTATATTGACAAATTATGGCGCCAAGGACAACATACCTTGCTAGTTGAAGGACAGGCAAAAGAGAACAATAAGAGGGTACATAAATACAGATAACCCGCGATGGACCAAACCAAAATATACAAAACTTTTACAATCAGGTGTATTTACAATATAGATATATAAAAATGTTTGTACACCAAAAAATTACATTAGATATGCAGCTGTAATTAAATAAAAACCACATTGAATTATTATTATTTATTATTTATTAACTTATTAACATCCCCTCTTGACCTGGCCTAGTTGAACTGTCCTTGTGTGCAACTTGGTATATAATCTAGGGGAACAACATCACACTACTACATTCACCCCTACTGTTTTACACTAGATTATAAACACAAAACAAAACACATTACCTCGAAGGTAACAAAGCAAAGAAATAAAAAAAACATTTCACACCCACAGGGCGACAGAGTAACCCAGTGTAGTCCCTTAATTCTAGACCCACAAATGGTCGATCAGCTGGAAAGCTATCCCGTGAAGGATTAGGAAAAATAAGAGGTAGCTAATCCCTTATTCAACCCTATACAAAAAATGCCAAATACATTTTATGCTGATGATCTGTCACAAGAGCTGAGTGTGTATGTGGTGGAGGAATCAAACGCAGGCACACGAAGTCTTGGTCAACAGTCAAATATGTATTGTAAATAGGTAATCCAAAACAGGAAATAATGTCCAACCTCATCAGGGGCAAGGAACACTATAACGCACAAACAAACCCGTGCGTAAAAGAGGGAAAAATGCGCACACAGTGCGGAAACGAAAAACACACGCACGAGCACAAAATCCCAAAACAAGAAACGAACACAGCCGACAGGAAATAATCACTCACAACACCTGACCCCAAACACAGAAACTAAATAGGCACATAATCAAACACTAACAAGGGTCAGGTGTACAAACAGACAAAACCAAACAAACACGAAACATCGAACGGTGGCAGCTAGTACTCCGGAGACGACGACCGCCGAAACCTGCCCGAACAAGGAGGAGGGGCAGCCTCGGCCGAAACCGTGACAGTACCCCCCCCTTGACGCGCGGCTCCAGCCGTGCGCCGACTCCGGCCTCGGGGACGACCAGGACGACGCGGAGCAGGGCGCGTAGGATGACTCCGATGGAACTCGGTCAATAGGGACGGGTCTAAGATGTCCCTCCGTGGCACCCAGCACCGCTCCTCCGGGCCGTACCCCTCCCACTCCACGAGATATTGAAGACCCCCCATCCGGCGTCTGGAATCAAGGATGGACCTCACCGTGTACGCCGGGGCCCCCTCGATGTCCAACGGGGGCGGAGGAGTCTCCTCTATCTCAAACTCCTGGAGTGGACCAGCTACCACCGGCCTGAGGAGAGACACATGGAACGAGGGGTTAATATTCTTGTAATCAATAGGTAATTCTAACCTGTAACACACCTCGTTCAATCTCCTCAGGACTTTAAATGGCCCCAAAAACCGCCGACCCAGCTTCCGGCAGGGCAGGCGGAGGGGCAGGTTTCTGGTCGAGAGCCAGACTCGATCTCCAGGTGTGTACACAGGCCCCTCACTGCGGTGGATATCGGCGCTCGTTTTCTGCCGACGGATGGCCCGCTGCAGGTGTACGTGGGCAGCGTTCCATGTCTCCTCGGAGCGCCGTATCCACTCATCCACCGCAGGGGCCTCGATCTGGCTCTCGTGCCAAGGTGCCAGAACCGGCTGGTACCCTAATACGCACTGAAAAGGGGTTAGTTGTGTGGAGGAGTGGCGGAGAGAGTTCTGTGCCATCTCGGCCCACGGCACGTATCTCGCCCACTCCTCCGGCCGGCCCTGACAATATGACCTCAGAAACCTACCCACATCCTGGTTTACACGTTCCACCTGCCCATTACTCTCCGGATGGTAACCCGAGGTAAGGCTTACCGAAACCCCCAACCGTTCCATGAACTCTCCACACTCTGGAGGTAAACTGGGGGCCTCGATCAGACACTATATCCTCGGGTACCCCGTAATGCCGGAAGACATGGGTAAACAGAGCCTCAGCGGTCTGTAGGGCAGTGGGTAAACCCGGCAGGGGAAGGAGACGACAGGCCTTAGAGAACCGATCCACAACGACCAGGATGGTAGTATTCCCCTGGGAGGGGGGAAGGTCGGTAACAAAGTCTACCGAGATGTGGGACCAGGGTCGTTGTGGAACGGGCAGGGGCTGTAGCTTACCCCTGGGCAAATGTCTGGGCGCCTTACACTGGGCACACACCGAACAGGAGGAGACATAAATCCTCACATCCCTGGCTAACGTGGGCCACCAGTACTTAGTGCTAAGGCAGTGCACCGTCCGGCCGATACCAGGATGTCCAGAGGAGGGGGACGTATGAGCCCAATAAATGAGTCGGTCGCGTACCTCGAGCGGGACGTACGTCCGACCCACGGGACACTGTGGAGGACTTGGGTCGGTGCGTAATGCCCGCTCGATCTCGGCATCCACCTCCCACACCACCGGGGCAACCAGACAAGACTCCGGTAGTATGGGAGTGGGCTCAACGGACCTCTCCTCCGCGTCATACCGCCGAGACAGGGCATCTGCCTTCCCGTTCTGGGACCCAGGGATGTAAGTGATTTTAAACACAAACCGGGCTAGAAACATAGTCCAGCGAGCCTGGCGAGGATTCAGTCTCCTAGCTGCCCGGATGTATTCCAGGTTACGGTGGTCAGTTAGAATGAGGAAAGGGTGTTGAGCCCCCTCAAGCCAATGCCGCCACACCTTTAGGGCCTGTACCACGGCTAACAGCTCCCTGTCTCCTACGTCATAATTCCGCTCCGCCGGACTGAGCTTTTTAGAATAAAAAGCACAGGGACGGAGTTTAGGTGGTGTGCCAGACCGTTGGGAGAGAACGGCCCCTATACCGGCCTCTGACGCATCTACCTCTACCTGGAAAGGTAAGGAGGGATCCGGATGCGCCAACACCGGCGCCGAGGTAAACAGGTCCTTCAGTCTCCCAAAAGCCCTGTCCGCCTCAGCTGACCACCGCAAGCGCACCGGACCCCCTTCAACAAAGACGTTATGGGAGCTGCCACCTGTCCAAAACCCCGGATAAACCTCCTGTAATAATTCGCAAAGCCCAAGAACTGTTGCACCTCCTTCACAGTAGTTGGAGTCTGCCAATTACGCACAGCTGACACCCGGTCTACCTCCATCTTCACCCCTGACGCAGACAACTGATAACCCAGAAAGGAGACCGACTTCTGAAAGAACAAACATTTCTCTGCCTTGACATACAAGTCATGCTCCAACAGCCTCCTCAATACTCGGCGTACCAGGGCTACATGCTCAGCTCGGGTGGGGCTGTACACCAGAATGTCGTCTATGTACACGACCACTCCCTGTCCCTGCATGTCCCGGAAAATCTCATCGACAAAGGATTGGAAGACTGAGGGAGCATTCATTAACCCATATGGCATGACGAGATACTCGTAATGTCCGGAGGTCGTGCTAAACGCTGTCTTCCATTCATCTCCCTCTCTAATACGCACTAAGTTATATGCGCTCCTGAGATCTAATTTTGTGAAAAACTGAGCCCCGTGCAATGACTCCATCATAGTCGCAATCAGAGGAAGTGGATAGCTGTACTTCACTGTAATCTGATTGAGACCGCGGTAATCAATACACGGGCGCAAACCTCCATCCTTTTTCTTCACAAAAAAGAAACTCGAGGAAGCGGGTGAAGTGGAGGGCCGTATGTATCCCTGTTTCAGAGACTCAGCGATGTACGTCTCCATAGCCTTCCTCTCCTCTTGAGACAAGGGATACACGTGGCTCCGAGGGAGAGCTGCACCTGACTGGAGATTTATCGCACAATCCCCCAGTCTATGAGGTGGCAACTGCGCCGCCCTGGTCTTACTAAACACCTGTTTCAAATCCTCATACTCTGGGGGAATATGCAGTGCTGGCATAAGATTCGGACTTTCCACCGAGGTCGCCCCTAAGGAAACACCCAGACACCTACCCTCACACTGGACAGACCACCCTTTAGAGCTTTCTCTCGCCACGACATAGTAGGGTCATGGGTCATTAACCAGGGAAGCCCCAGCACCACCGGATACGCAGGGGAGTCAATAACATAGAGCTGTATAGTTTCCATATGACTCTCCTGCGCTATCATCCTAAGAGGCGCCGTGACCTCCCCAATCAACCCAGATCCTAAAGGACGGCTATCTAGGGCGTGAACGGGGAAAGGCTTGTCTACTGGAAGGAGAGGAATCCCTAACTTATTACAGAACTGGCGATCTACAAAGTTCCCAGCTGCGCCTGAATCTACTAGCGCCTTATGCTGGGACCGAGGTGCAACCTGTGGAAAACAAACAGGCAAGGTTAAGTGAACGACAGAAAGCTCTGGGTAAGTAGGGCGCCTACTCACCTGGGAGGACTCCCCAATGCGTGGCCTGTCTTCTCCTCCACCGGGGAACCTTCCCCAACACCTGGCCGCGGTGTGCCCTCCACGGCCGCAGTTAGTGCAGGGAACGGCCCCCCTCGGGTTCCTGTGCCTTCGCTCTCTAGCGCCAGCACCCCCGAGCTCCATAGGGCTCGGCTCGGAGGTGCTGGAGGGTGAAACGAACGAACCCCCTCCGGGACGTCCACGGGTAGCGAGCAGGGTGTCCAGCCGGATGGCCATGTCGACAAGTTGGTCGAATGTCAACGATGTGTCCCTGCACGCTAACTCTCTCTGGACGTCCTCCCGGAGGCTACAACGGAAGTGGTCTATTAAGGCCCGCTCGTTCCACCCTGCATCTGCCGCTAGGGTCCGAAACTCCAGAGAAAAGTCCTGGGCGCTCCTCATCCCCTGTTGGAGGTAGAACAGACGCTCCCCCGACGCCTTCCCTTCGGGAGGATGGTCAAACACGGCACGGAAGCGGCGGGAGAATTCCGCATAGGTGGTAGTAGCGGCGTCCATTCTCCTCCATTCGGCGTTGGCCCACTCCAATGCCTTGCCGGACAGACAGGAGATGAGGGCGGAGACGCTCTCGTGTCCCGAGGGCGCCGGGTGTACGGTGGCGAGGTAGAGTTCCACTTGGAGCAGGAACCCTTGACACCCGGCAGCGGAGCCGTCGTACGCCCTCAGGAGCGAGAGCCTAATTCCTCTGGGTTCCGGAAGTTGGACAGGAGGTTCGACCAATGGGGCTGGTCCGGTAGGTGGAGTCGTGGGTACTCCGCTGGTTTCCCATCGGTGGAGAGTGTTCATCACCTCCCCCAGTGCATGACAGACCTGGTTGATGCGGTCCTCCTGTCCACGAAGGCGGTCCTCCATATTGGCTGTTGGCGTCGGTGATCCTGCTGATTCCATAGGTGGTGAGTGATTCTGTCACAAGAGCTGAGTGTGTATGTGGTGGAGGAATCAAACGCAGGCACACGAAGTCTTGGTCAACAGTCAAATATGTATTGTAAATAGGTAATCCAAAACAGGAAATAATGTCCAACCTCATCAGGGGCAAGGAACACTATAACGCACAAACAAACCCGTGCGTAAAAGAGGGAAAAATGCGCACACAGTGCGGAAACGAAAAACACACGCACAAGCACAAAATCCCAAAACAAGAAACGAACACAGCCGACAGGAAATAATCACTCACAACACCTGACCCCAAACACAGAAACTAAATAGGCACATAATCAAACACTAACAAGGGTCAGGTGTACAAACAGACAAAACCAAACAAACACGAAACATCGAACGGTGGCAGCTAGTACTCCGGAGACGACGACCGCCGAAACCTGCCCGAACAAGGAGGAGGGGCAGCCTCGGCCGAAACCGTGACAGAACTACACACAAAGTTACATGAATTGTCAAAAATATTAGACAAACCCACAAATCACTCTAAGACCCACTTAGATTACCACATACACACAACAAAGAAAAGGTAGGCAATATTTCACTAACGTCACTGAGAAACCAAGAATTGTTTCATTTCCTGTGTAGACATAGTTTGGATTAGCCTATTCACTGGATTAATAAATCTACCTAGTCTAGTCCGAACACCCTCACCCAAAAACCTAGCAGGAATGTCACGGACAGCACCAACCGTGCTCAAAGGTCTAACCTCAGGTTGGGGAGTACTACAGATCAGCATATCCGGAGCCAGCACACTTTCAATTTCCGACTCAACACTAGTAGTGTCAGACGACTGATCAGAATCCTGGTAGATTGTCACAGACCAGACTGACAAAGCATCTTCAACCAAGTTAACAACATCAGGCACAGCACCATCCCAGCTGAGTGGAGTTTCACTATCAGAATTATTGTAGGCTTTGGGGATCTCAGCCCCAAAACCTGAAGGATCTGGAGAAGGTCTGTATGGAGGAGCGGGCCAAAATCCCTGCTGCAGTGTGTGCAAACCTGGTCAAGACCTACAGGAAACATATGATCTCTGTAATTGCAAACAAAGGTTTCTGTACCAAATAATAAGTTCTGCTTTTCTGATGTATCAAATACTAATGTCATGCAATAAAATGCAAATTAATTACTTAAAAATCATACAATGTGATTTTCTGGATTTTTGTTTTACATTCCGTCTCTCACAGTTGAAGTGTACGTATGATAAAAATTACAGACCTCTACATGCTTTGTAAGTAGGAAAACCTGCAAAATCGGCAGTGTATCAAATACTTGTTCTCCCCACTGTATGTACTGGATATCATTTTTATTTTACATTTTTAGTCATGTAGCAGACACTCTTATCCAGAGCGACTTACAGTTAGTGAGTGCATACATCATTTTTATTTTTCATACTGGCCCCCCGTGGGAATCGAACCCACAACCCTGGCGTTGCAAACGCCATGCTCTACCAACTGAGCAACATCCCTGCCGGCCATTCCCTCCCCTACCCTGGACAACGCTGGGCCAATTGTGCGGCGCCCCATGGGTCTCCCGGTCGCGGCCGGCTACGACAGAGCCTGGATTCGAACCAGAATCTCTAGTGGCACAGCTAGCACTGCGATGCAGTGCCTTAGACCACTGCGCCACTCAAAGGGTGCCAGCTTTGCAACCCATCTCTGCTCGCATGCATCGTCTCGGCTTTGTAAGAATATATTTGAGTGGATTGATGTCGGTCCACACAGTAAACTTATGCCCTCGCAGCCAATGGCTGAATTTATCATGAATGGCCCATTTCATGGCTAGAAATTCCAGCCGGTGAGCAGGATACTTGGATTGTGCATGATTAAGAGATTTACTAGCAAAAGCTATCGGCCTGGCTATGTCCTTCCCATCTTGCACTTGTGATAGTACAGCTCCCAAACCTCTAGTAGATGCATCCACGGAAAGTAGAAATGGCTGAGAAAAATCCGGATGAACCAGCAGTGCCTGGTCAACTAGTGCTGATTTCAAAGCTTCAAAAGCGAGTCGACATTCGGCAGTCCAGTCTGCAGCAGTGAGCCTGTGAGGGGGACTAGGCCTCTTCCTAGCCTTGCTTCTTCTGACCTGTAGTTAGCTGAAACAATGGCCTAGCAACCATGGAACAATTCTCAATGTAGTGCTGATAGTATACTACCATACCAAGGAAAGAACCTATTTTGATAGGAGACAGTGTGACACCATCAGCTTCCATTATCTCACTCTCAGTCACATTATATATGGTTTGAACTTTAGCAGGGTCAGTGGCTACACCCTCCTGAGAAATGATGTGGCCCAAAAACTTTACAGACCTCCTCAGAAACTTGCACTTAGACGGAGACAGTTTAAGGTTGTGCTCCTGCAACCGCTGAAAAACCATCTCAAGTCTCTGCAGACTCTCTTCCTCTGTCTTAGCAAAAACCATCAGATCATCCAAGTAACAAAGGAGACTTAGAACGTTTTGGTCACCAAAGATGGTCAGCATCATTCTCATAAAAGTAGCCGGGCTGTTGCAGAGGCCCTGAGGTAACCGATTGTACTCGTGCAGACCTAAAGGGGAGGAAAAGGCAGTGTATTTCTTGTCCTCTTCATGCAGTGGCACGTTGTAATACCCTGACGTCAAATCCATTGTGCTGAAGAAGGCATTACCTCCCAGCGCGGCCAGTACATCAGCCTGATGAGGCAGGGGATGAGCATCCTTTACTGTGCGGGCATTTAACCACCTGAAGTCAGTACATAGGCGCAAGTCCCCATTCTTTTTCCATACCAGCACCAATGGTGAGGCATACTCGCTGCTGGATTTTCTGACGATTTCCTTTTCCTCCATATCATCCAGTGTTTCCCTGAGTTTTTGGTAATGAGCTGGAGACAGCCTACGATAAGGTCATCGAAATGGGCGGTCATCAGTCAGCCGTATGCGAAGGCAGAACTCCTTTGCCTCGCCACAATCTAGGCTATGTCTAGAGAACACTGTGTCATACTTCCCAATTAAGTTGACAAGTTTATCTTTCCAGAACTGTGAAACTGGACACTCCTCAACAGACAGGCCTTGAAGTCCAAGATTCCTCAGTGTACTGTTGCCATTATCTACACTGCCACCAACTGAACTCTTAGCTGTCAGACTGCCATGTGATCTGTCACATTGAGCCTTTGCCACATTCTGATGAGCTGCTTGCTGCTTGACATCATTAAAATACTCCAATGCAATGCAAGGGTACACATCCGCCACTTTAGCATTTCGTCTCAGGGTAACTGGCGATGTTGTTGGATTCACAATCTTCACAGGGAGCCATCCATCCCCCCACAGAGGCGTAACTACTCTCCCCACTAGTATGTGTCGATTCACACAACGAGACGTGCTGGGCTCGACAACAACAGTACTGCCCACAGAGAGTTTTGTCTTTGGGGGTTAGGCGGCCCCACACCAGATGCTCACTCATGGGTTGGAGCGTTACTGCTCTCTTTAACTTAATGGTGCCCACTTTATCTGGGATGGAGTCTCCTCTCCATCTCTCCAGATTTGACATCACACTGGCTAGAGGAACCTGGTGTACCCGCCACCCGCCAGTAGCTGTCATTTGATTTGAACTGTCTAATCAGAGACTTCAACACATTAGTGCCCACAATGAATTCATCAACCTGCCCATCAACAATAAGCACTGGGACTACATAACAGAAGCCATAAAGTTGAATTTTTAAGTCACACATGCCCACTGGGCTAGTTTGTTCCCACCACAACCCACCAGGATGATGTCTGAAGGAGCTAGAAAGTTCCCCTCTACCACTCCTGCCTCCCTCAACCGAGGTACAATATCTGCGCGCAGAGTAGTAGCCATGGACCCACTATCTAACATCCCCTTCAGCTCAACTTTATCCTGTACTAGCACAGTGGTGTAAAACAAACTGTCATTCTGAGTAATTCTCATTGTGTTCTGAAAAATGACTGTGTTGTTCTTGGGTACTGACTCACAAAAGTAAGAATAAACAGATTGGATATCATCATCAGTGGAGGAAAAATAAGAACGCCCCACATTGCCCTCCTCAGAACAGAGGCTTTCTAGTTTTCCTGAGACCTGCCAGTCTGTCCACATCCAGGGTTCTGTCGCTGCCCAGCCTCAATACAGTCAAAGCTCATGTGGCCCGGAGAAAAGCACTTGACGCACAGCTGGTGCATCTGACAGTGAGCTTTGGTCCAGTGATTAGTGCTTCCATAGTCAGCGCACTCATGCTGACGTTTGTGGAACTGTTTACGGGGCCCTCTACATTTAACATGTTTAAGTCATTTAGCAGACGCTCTTATCCAGAGCGACTTACAGTTAGTGCATACGTAACTTTTTTTTTTTTTTTTTCCCCCGTGGGAATCGAACCCACAACCCTGGCGTTGCAAACACCATGCTCTACGAACTGAGCCGGCCATTCCCTCCACTACCCTAGGCGACGCTGGTCCAATTGTGCGCCGCCCCATGGGTCTCCCGGTCGCGGCCGGCTACGACAGAGCCTGGATTCAAACCAGGATCTCCAGTCCCCCAGGACTTGTTGTGCCTCCCCAGGACTTGTTGTGTTACCTGCTTGACAATAGTATTGATGTCCCCCAGGAGAGCAGCAGCAGGTTGCACGTTGTTCCCCATCTCCTCAGCACACAGATCAACCTTGACATTGACCTTGACATAAATAACGTATGTGGAACGTTACTACAACATACCAGCAACGACACGACAGGAAGAGCGCCGTGCGTGACACATGTAACAGCAGCTGGAGGAGTGGCCAAACCTCAAGCTAAACACAACAGAAATAACCAGGCACCACCACATAATGCTAAGGCTGACACACACACGTTCCCTTTTATAAACCGGGTGACTCGAGCCCTGAATGCTGATTGGCTGAAAGCTGTGGTATATCTGACCGTATAACATGGGTCACGTTGAGGGAGGAGGTCAGAGACCTGGCCGTGTGGTGCCAGGATAACAACCTCTCCCTCAACGTGACCAAGACAAAGGAGATGATTGTGGACTACAGGAAAAAAAAAAGAGGACTGAGCACGCCCCCATTCTCATCGACAGGGCTGTAGTGGAACAGGTTGAGAGATTCAAGTTCCTTGGTGTCCACATCACCAACAAACTATCATGGTCCAAACACAGCAAGACAGTCGTGAAGAGGGCACGACAAAGCCTATTCCCCCTCAGGAGATTGAAAAGATTTGGCATGGGTCCTCAGATCCTCAAAAAATTATACAGCTGCACCATCGAGAGCATCCTGACTGGTTGCATCACCGCCTGGTATGGCAACTGCTTGGCCTCCGACCGCAAGGCACTACAGAGGGTAGTGCGTACGGCCCAGTACATCACTGGGGCCAAGTTTCCTGCCATCCAGGACCTCTATACCAGGCGGTGTCAGAGGAAGGCCCTCAAAATTGTCAAAGACTCCAGCCACCCTAGTCATAGACTGTTCTCTCTGCTACCGCACGGCCAGCGGTACCGGAGTGCCAAGTCTAGGTCCAAAAGACTTCTCAACAGCTTCTATCCCCACTCCTGAACAGCTAATCATGGCTACCCGGACTATTTGCACTGCCCCCCCACCCAATCCTTTTACGCTGCTGCTACTCTGTTAATTATTTATGCATAGTCACTTTAACTCTACAAACATTTACATATTACTTCAACTACCTCAACTAGCCGGTGCCCCCGCATATTGACTCTGCACCGGTACCCCCCTGTATATATAGCCTCCCTACTGTTATTTTATTTTACTTCTGCTCTTTTTTTCTCAACACTTTTTTTGTTGTTGTTTTATTTTTACTTTTTTGTTAAAAATAAATGCACTGTTGGTTAAGGGCTGTAAGTAAGCATTTCACTGTAATGTCTGCACCTGTTGTATTTCGGCGCATGTGGCCAATAAAATTTGATTTGATTTGAAATGTATTTTGACTGTTTGAATTACGTTGGTAACCAGTTTATAATAGCAATAAGGCACCTCTGGGGTTTGTGGTATAGGGCCAATATACCACGGCTAAGGGCTGTATCGAGGCACTCCGCGTTGCATCGTGCTTAAGAACAGCCCCTAGACGTGGTATATTGGCCATATACCACACCCCCTCGGGCCTTATTGCTTAAATATAGATGTACTGTACAGCACTAAGACAGCCATGACATTATTTGGAGAGACCACAAAGACTTATAGAGAAGCTATATAATTGATAGACTAAATCCAATAGACTGAGTCAAATACCTTTATACCTGGTTACAATGAAATGTAGTTCACTATGAAATGACCTGTGACTAGGGTTGCAAAATTACAGTTACTTTCCCAAAATTCCCAGAAATCCCTGTTGGATGATTCCAGAAATCAGAACGGAATAAGCAGAAAATCTGGAATCTGAAAAAAAGAAGGAAAAAAAAGAAACCCTACTGGTGACCTTTGACCTAGCTGGATGACCTTTACTTGGGTGTCAAACCTGGGGGGAAGGCCAAAGTGCAGGATCCAGTTGAGTCTGGCACCAAGTAGGACCACAACATCAGACTGGAGCAGAGCTCTGCAGTCCCCACCAAGACCATAGAACCAGTAGGATAGGAAGAGGAGGAGGAGGATAGGAAGAGAGGAGGAGGAGGATAGGAAGAGAGGAGGAGGAGGATAGGAAGAGAGGAGGAGGAGAGCAGGGACAAAACAAAATGTAATGAAAAGAGGCTAGTTATAGGAGTAGTGTAGTTGTTTGATTGACACCAGTTTACATTGACATGACCTGGCCAGGAGAGACTAGTTATAGATAGGGATTTCAGGAGTTTCCTGGTCCGTTCAAATGGTCAGGGAAATTCTTGGTCCTACTTATACAGTCAATGGTCTGTACATGAATATGATGCCAGCTGAGAGAAGGAGAGGCTGACCTGGAGCGGGCAGCAGCAACACAGTTGGGGTGATCGTCAGGCAGCACCCCTTTACCCATGGGGGTGGGCAGGAAGGGCAGGTCACACCCCTCCACCAGCTCCTTCAGAGCCCCCTCTGCTCTTCAATGGGCTGCACCTGCAGAGGGACACAGACAGAGGGCACTGCCACACGGATTTCAACAGACTGGCCTTCACAACTGGGATGCATTCAGCTGAGCAAAACGTTGTGCAACGTTCAGATAGAAATATAGCATGTAGAACGAACGTGCCTCTCGGACAGGTAGAATGAGAAATCATGTCAACAACATTTGTCGACTGAACGTGGCCCAGTTTTCAACTGAACCGTGGTACAGTGCTATATGTGTTACAGTGCGTCTCAGCTGGCTATTGATCTCTCTTGGACAGACGCACGTAACATAACTGGAAGTAGCGTCTGTCAACAGACTGGGATGTGACAACTTTGTTCCGGTACGCTGATTTTTCACCACTAATCATTTGGACAAATCCCGATTTCGCAGGTGCTCGCATCTTTTCAATTTCAGAACGGGAGGGGACATTTGGCCCATAAACTTGCCTGAAACTTGCAGAGAGTTTCCGTTTAGGGGGGTGGAGAGTTCGCAAGTGGCGTTAGTATCTTTCTCTTAACATCTCCCCAGACCTTATCCAAGTATCTGACGCAATTATGCAAGATTTTAGTTCTGTTTCCCCCAGATTATCTGGCTATTAAAAAAGCAATGCCTACCTTTGCCAATGATGAGTAAAGGCCGTTTGGCTCCTTTCAGGACCGCCAGTGCTTCTGTGATCGCCATATGGTCAGCCATACTCACAGGAGGAGGTGGACTACAGGGCACCTCTCTGACAAAGGAAATAATAAATAATAGGTCAAACATTAAACATGTTACCTAGCAACTTTATTGCATATGTAAATAAACCATGAAGGTCTATCGAGGCTTATTGCTATTCTCTGATGAGAATATTTTGATATAGTGCTATATTTTCTAAGTAATTTAATTTCTGGTTCACTTCAGACGTTAAAAGGTATAACAAGATAAAATAAAAATGACTACGGTGATGTGAATTCAGAGGTATACATATTCAACAGTAACACATTAGTATACATTTTAAATGGATGAAAGACAGTGATGGCCACTAACCTGGCTCTGCTCCTGTCCAATTTAGCATTGACCATGTCCCCAGATATGTCTACGTATACAGCACCTGGACGTCCATACATGCTAGTGCGTGCTGCCTTAGACAGACCAAACACCCTTCCATTCAGATCAATTAAGGCTGTGCTGTGCTCTTATGAAGCAGTTAAGGTACCTTGCTAAGCTGGAAAATTAGAGGTCAGAAAACAGACAATTGCAGGTGATACCAAATGATATGAAGAGGACTACACAGAGGGAGTCAGAGTAGACTGTATACCTTCTCTACCACTGAGGAGATCATATCCAGACTGCTAGACCTAGCAGAGAACTTACTGTACAATCTGCATGCCTCCACCTGACAGAGAAAGAGGACCACAAATAACAAATTATTTCCTCTTTCAGCAATTAAACTGCTAGGGCCAGTTTCCCAGACAGAGATTCTCTATTGAGTTTGCTTTTTAGGCCATGACTAGGCTTAATCTGTGTCCTGGGAAACAACCCCCTAATGTTCAAAAGTCAGAAATATCATGGTTGAATCGGTACCTGTGGAAACTCTTGAAACGCCCCAGTGGTCTCTTGGTTTTGATCGGAGGAGCCTCCAATAACAATCACAGGCCTACAGAGAGAGAGGTATCACACAATGACATCAACTGACAATCTGAGATAGTTTGGAGTCCTCAGATCATTTTTTGCAGTGTGCGGATAGCATCCCTTCTTTTGAAAGGACCACTGAACATGAGTAGTAGGGTCTTCTGTTTGTGGAGTTCTAGCATACCAGCAGTTCATGTTAGCGTTGGCCATTCCACCAAGTGCATGGATGAGTCCCGGTCCAGACACAACCAGACACGCACCTGGACTGGAGAGGAACAGACAGACAGAGGGACAGACAGGAAGACAGGCAGACAGACACACAAAGGGTCAGACAGACAGGCAGACATAATTAGCAATGCAAAAAAGCTATGAAACTGACCCTCACACACTACACGCTCCTGTAGTCTATGTACGGGTAGTTAATATCACATGATTTGGGGAGAGCTGGTTTAGTAATAAAAAGGTGGCTTATGGCTTGTTCATTGCGCATTCCCACATACTTGATTCCTGAGGCTTGAGCTGCCATAGCTACTTCAATGACTGGAACACCAACTATTCCAAACATATATTCTACATTCTGTAGAGAGATACATGTAGATACAGTATATTTACCTTTTTTTTTTTACATTTTTAGTCATTTAGCAGACGCTCTTATCCAGAGCGACTTACAGTTAGTGAGTGCATACATTTTCATACTGAATTGTATATGAATTGTTACAATGTAGTTTAGATTTTCTTTACATTGACACACACATTGGCATGCATCAACAAGGGTGTTAACATATACTATTCCACATAAACATCTAAATGTTTTTCTACAACAATATTAATAGTTAGCTATACCAGTGCAATGACCTATGGCACACTTTCACAACTCGTAGTGCTACATTCTCACTGCCAAGGACATGATCAGCGACTAATATATTATTAGCAACACGGTTACACAGTATAACACTGTTTTATATATATTGCACACACTTCACCTGAGCTTTTAGTGCCTCTGCAATGAGCTGAGCCCCAGTCACATCTTCCATTATTATTGTCGAGAAATCTGTTCAAAGTGCAAACGCGGTTAGCAATGATTTCTCGGACTTGTTGTTCAGTAGCTTGTAAATCGTGTTAAGATCTCTTTCAAATCATTAGTTTTTGTCTGCTTTCCATCATGCATTACATGAGTAGCTTTTTCTTCTTCAGTGGGGCTTATAGGCAGTTGGCATCCAACGTTATGGTGCATTACTGCCCTCTATTGTACAGAAGTGTGGACATGAGCCGTGCAATAGCAGTCATGAATATTTAATAAACTAGTAGCATTTTTCTGTTTTTATTGCAAGAAATACATAATAAGCCCTCATTATGTGTTTATAACTGCACTTCACTTAACACTTAACTCAATTAAGTCATTATGAGTGTATGACAGTATGAAAAAAAAATGTATGCACTCACTAACTCGTAAGTCGCTCTGGATAAGAGCTTCTGCTAAATGACTAAAATGTAAAATGTAAATGACTTGAGTGTATGCATTATAGATATAGGCTTCATAGAAAGTGTTACAAATGTTCTCCTGTCATCTTATAGGAGATCCATTCATGGATTTAGTTATGGCTTGAGAATGTGACTGGTCTACAGAGTTCTCCTTTATGTCTGTCTTTATATGTGACAACAACTTTTCTGTATTATGTGTATTTCCACAATCAATAATCATAAACGGTACTTCACTATGAATACTTTTGACTATGTGGTTTGAAGTACTTTACCGTTATCTTGCACATACATGAAGACTACTATAGACAGAAATCAATGCAGTAATGTTTTATTAAATAAAGGCTCTGATTAAAATATCATATTAATAAAATCAGGCATTTGGCTAATTCTTCTTCCCAGAAGCTCCTCTGAATGGTTTGGAGATGGCTCTGGAGAGAGCGTGTAACACCCTGACTATGAGTGGGCGTTTACAGGACTGGGACTCCTGGGGAGCAGGGGCCGGTGTGGTTGTCAGGTCCTCCTTGGGAGGGGGAGTGGATGGAACCTCTGGAACCTCACACTCAGCATCTGTCATAAGAACATTTCATAATCAGAAAATGAATGTGTGTGTTTGTGTCTGTCCGTCTGCCTGTCCGTCTGCCTGTCCGTCTGCCTGTCCGTCTGCCTGTCTGCCTGTCTGTCCGTCTGCCTGTCTGTCTGCCTGTCCGTCTGCCTGTCCGTCTGTCTGTCTGCCTGTCCGTCTGCCTGTCCGTCTGCCTGTCCGTCTGTCTGTCCGTCTGTCTGTCTGTCTGTCTGTCTGTCTGCCTGCCTGTCCGTCTGCCTGTCCGTCTGCCTGTCTGCCTGTCTTTCTGTCTGCCTGTCTGTCTGTCTGCCCGTCCGTCTGCCTGTCCGTCTGCCTGTCTGCCTGTTTGCCTGTCTTTCTGTCTGTCTGCCCGTCCGTCTGCCTGTCAGTCTGCCTGTCTGTCTGCATGTCTGTCCGTCGGTCTGCCTGTATCTGTTGTCACTGTTTTAACAAGCTTGTCATAGGGTGATACATCAATATGACATTATCGATGCTTATCACTTACCCTGTGAAATATGAGTCTCTCTGAGACGTTTGGTAGGCAGCGCATCCTGTTTAGGGTGGCTCTTCGGTTCCCCTTTTGTCTTGAACAGCTGTTGACAAAACACATCAGGACAACTGAGCCTGTGTAAAATACAGAGTGTGCATCCCAAAAGGCACCCTATTCGCTACGTAAGGCACTACTTTTGACAAGGGCCCAGAGAGCTCTGGTAAAAAGTAGTGCACTATATAGGGAATAGGGTGCCATTTGGGACATAGCCATTGACTCTCTCCCATGTGTATTAGGATTGCATTACAGCGTCCTCACTCAACCTCCTAAAGACAATGACAACATTTTGTTCTAATGCTGAGAGACAATAGGGGTGTAGTGAATCTGTAGGGTAAATTTCAGCCCTGCCTTACAGAGGTAATCTCAAAACACAGAGCACCCTACCTTAATCATGATCTTTGGAAACGTATGCATTTTCGGTAGGAAACGCCACTTCCTGTTCTTCTTAGTCTCTTCCCCTCTGGCAGAGGGAAGACGGGCCATGCCGTCAGCCTTTACATCAGCCGGGCTAAGGCTCCTGGCAGGGAATTCCTCAGTAGCATTAAGGTCAGCTACAACACCATGAGTGATGTCACTTGTGGCATTGCTGGTGTCTGAGTGAGAAGAGCACGCTAGTGTGACCGACCTGTGTACAATAACTGGGAGAAGAGGACGCAGCCATTGAAGTCAGTCACTGCATCCCAAATGGCATTCTCTTCACTTTATAGTGCACTACTTTTGACCAGGGCCCATAGGGTCTGGTCAAAAGTAGTGCACTAAATATGGAAGAAGGTGCCATTTTGGACACACCCAGTGAATTTCACATCATAAAACGCAATGTATTGAGCATCATGTTACAATTAAGTCCTATGCAGATGAAAATAGGTACTTTCACTTACCATCCTCCATTGTAGACTTGGACACATAAGTCAGGCTGTCCATCACCACGTCTGTCATCAACTTGATGACCTGATCCAAAACCATTTCAGCCGATGGTGGCATAGGCCTTCCCATACACTGCCCCAGGAGTCTCCTAACAGAAGTCTGGGCAAAGTTGTAAATGAGCTCTGAGGCATCGTCCTTTGACAGCTTCCTCAGGGCTGGTTTAGGCAGCGCTGGTTGAGAGAGGCTTCTGTGGCCAACCATGGATTGAAGCTGGCGGTTTATGGTTATCTCCTGAATGAGACCATGGACCTTTGCGATCAGGTTGCCAGACGCACCTTGAAGGGCTTCAACTGACAGGAGCCTATCCAGATTTTCTTCTGCTGAAGTCATCTCTGGGTCGTCCGTCTTCATTGTGTCCATTATAGTTTTCACTATGATATTGGTGTCAGATATGTTTATTTCTTGTTGGCTCACAAGCGTTGACCGTGAACCTGTCTCGTCCATTGCGATAGAGGTATGGGATTCTGTCCTTGTGATCTCATCGGCAGCGCTCATGTCAGGCAACTGGTCAAGGCTCTCCAGTACAGAGTCTAACATGTTAGTGGCTATCAGACACTCCTCACTTGCAATCTGCCCAACAGATGAACTCTCAGAGTTGGCCACTCTACACTTGATCACATTTAGGATCAAGCTGAGCGTCTTCTTTGCAGTTTTGCTAAAGCCTTCTTGGCTGACTGCCACTGTTACGTCTTTTAGAGCCACAAGAGGTTTGCAACTTTCACTCAATCCACTGCCGTGGAGAGGAGAGGCTCTCTTCAAACTGTTGTTGCTCACAACTGACATACTCCTGGTGGGCAGAGTGACATCCTCACTGCATGTGTCAATTACATGGTGGTCTGTTGAAGAGCCACTCGAAGACACAAGGGTTTTAGACCATTTAGCCAAACAGACTTTTGACAAAGGCTTCTCACTTCTCACAGACGGAGGGCGGCTCCTGTCCTCAACAAGAGCAGTGTCAGCGGACTTAGAACGTCTGAGTGTCTCCACAGGGGTGGAGTCCAGCACATATTTGGCTGTGGTGACTGACACTGGTGGAAAAGAGAAAAAGATGTTCAGTCTATCCTTTACTCTGTGGTACATGGTTTGAGCAGCATCCAATAAGTTGTCAAAGACAACTCTGGGTTTGAGCTGGAACTCCAGCTTTTTCTCTCCTAGTGGGAAGGAGTCTGCGTTGTCCACAGTGTACTGGGATACACTTTCAAGGTCTTGCATGATAATATTTACTAAATCTTCGGCTGTAGAAACCGCATGGTGTGAGAAGGTGGTGCTAGGCATGCTCTGTATCAAAGAATGGCTGGCTTTGCTAGCAGCTCTGAGAATGGTCTCACTCACAATGTGTTTGGCCTTAGCTCGGAACTCAGCACTGTGAAAGCTCTGGATGGAAATGTTAGAGGTTCTGCTGGCTGCAGTAAGAGATCGCGTGAGTTTGGCATATCTCGGCTGACGTCACATCAGTCGAAATGGTGAGGTCCTCCAATTTCGAAATTATCGAGTCCAACTTCTGGTTGAAGTCGAAGGATGAATTTGACGTGCTCTCCCCAACGGAAGCGGAGCAGTCTTCCTTTGAAGTGTCCACCCTCAGCACCGAGATCACCTGTTTGATTACCCCTTTAGTGCAGGTGTCGAGGGTGAGCTGGTGGGCTGAGGCTGAGAACTTAGAAGGGGTCTTACTGTCTCTCTTCTGTACAGGAGATTCCTCCACAGTGGCCTCAAGTTACAAGTAGTCCAGTTGCAGAGAGCTCGATTTGCACAGGAGTATTTTTTCCCTCAGTGAGATGGTGGGAGGTGAACAGCTTCCTTAGTTTGTCCAGGGTTTTGGTATAAATCATCTGGGAACCTGAACTCACTTCCACCCAAAACATTTTGCGACCTGATTTCGTACGCATGGAGGCCTTATTGACCTCAGATACCTCATGCAGGTCGGAAATAATTCCACCAAAGAGATCAGAGGATGCCTCCTCAATATTCTCTGAGGAAACATGGACAGATAGGATTTCCGACAGTTTCCCACAAGAGTCGGTTCTATCCAGCGCAGCAGTATATGTCACAGCTGCATCCTGAATGACCTGAATGATGCATTGCTCAGCTTTGACAATATACTCCTCCACTGGTTGACCATGGAGTTTGTCAACTTTATCAGCAGGGAGCTCCTTCTGAATACTCACATTCTCCTCTGATGGGCATGGGTTGTTGAAGATAATGCTCTCAGTGACCATCTTAGAGGAGGCGAGAGATGAGTCGAGAAGCAGAGATCTGTATATTGTCGAGGTGGACATCTCTGGGTGCTTTATCACAGCAGCCTCCTCCAAAATGCCCGACGGGCCCTGGAGGATGTCAGAGATATCCATGTCCTCAATGGTCTCTACCAGAGACGATAGTAGGTCTCTAGCTGCCTGGTCTCTGGTTCTCGAGCTCTGTTTTGATTGCTTGACAGGCAGTTGCCAGAGCAACAGCAGAGCGAGAACACAACTGCTTCAAGGTGGAGACAGAAAAAGATGTTGACTCTCAGAGACAAACGGGCTGAGTTTGACAGACACCTGTCTGACCAAGTCCCCAGCAAGAGCTCTCATATCTATAGCTCCACTAGCTGAGTTGTGGGAGCAGGCACTCTGTGGCCTTGACGGGTTCCTGTTATCCAAAAATCCTGTTATCCAAAAAAAACTCAAGTACAAGATCCACAACATCGGATGACACTTCTGTCATTCTGTTGTCGGACAGAAATGTACTTGGATGAATGGTGCCTGCATTCACAGTCCAGTCGCAAATGGAGTTGTTGGACTGACTCTGGACTAGTGGAACTAGACAGGTTTCACTTGGACCTTGGCCAAAGAGCTCTGCCATTTTGAGCAGAACTGATCTTAAGACCTTTGACTTGGAAATGTTCAGCAGTGGGTCGTTGTTGGACAGTCTGGTGGATGGTCTGCTAGCCGATCTGTGAACCACTAGGCTTTGTATTTCTGCCGAAATGGCAGTTAGAAAATAGGTCAAGGGGCTGGTCGCTCTCCCCTCATTTCCTCCGTTGGCTTTAGCCTTGATGATGCTATCTATGATGATGACTATGACCTGTCCAGCCAGAGGACCCAAGATGGCCTCAAGCTCCCTCTCTAACTCAAGGGGAGACTTGTGGCCGAGCGCAATATGCTCTATGGCATGGGAATACATCTTAGAAGTCGCCATGCTTAGCATCTCTTGGGCAAACTGTTGACTTGCTGAGATACTTCCAGTCAGCAGAACTAGAGTTCCCTGACTGGCACTTCGCATTAGCTCAGCCAATCTGGAGTTGAGAAGGTTTATAACCAACTCGACAATACCCATCATAAACTTGCCATCCGTTGACATTTTGCTAGGTCTGTATTTCTCCTGTCTACTCCGTTTGGGCGGCGGTACGATGTCACCCTGCGACTGGCCGCTCTGGACCGTGTCGAAGACAGAGTCCTCAGAGATGCCAAACACAGATCTCAGTGGTGCTGAGTGTGGTCTGTGTCTCATCTCTCTATCGCCACCCTCAGGTGAGGAGACATATCGCTCTTTGTCCTCACTCAGCAAAGAGGTCATGGCCCTGCAGAATGCACAACATAAATTAATAGTACATGGTAACAAAATAAAAAAATATGATCCAAGAATTTGGGACACAAACTCAACCTTGTTATTGTTATTCAAAGGAAGCATTGTGAAACATCTCAAACCACACTCAGTCCAAACATTAACATTTAGAGTAAACTTTTTAGAGTGGTTGTGTAGTATCTAAGTAGTATTTCTCACTAAGTGGATCTGGAATGGATATTTGTACCTATAACAGGAAAGACCTGCAAAAAGAGGAGGGGATAGAGCTAGGTATCTGTGAGAGGAGGGGATAGGGCTAGGTACCTGTGAGAGGAGGGGATAGGGGTAGGTACCTGTGAGAGGAGGGGATAGGGCTAGGTACCTGTGAGAGGAGGGGATAGGGCTAGGTACCTGTGAGAGGCGTGGATAGGGGTAGGTACCTGTGAGAGGAGGGATAGGGCTAGGTACCTGTGAAAGGAGGGGATAGGGCTAGGTACCTTTGAGAGGCGTGGATAGGGGTAGGTACCTGTGAGAGGAGGGGGATAGGGCTAGGTACCTTTGAGAGGCGTGGATAGGGGTAGGTACCTGTGAGAGGCGTGGATAGGGGTAGGTACCTGTGAGAGGAGAGGATAGGGCTAGGTACCTTTGAGAGGAGGGGATAGGGCTAGGTACCTGTGAGAGGAGTTGATAGGGCTAGGTACCTTTGAGAGGAGGGGATAGGGCTAGGTACCTGTGAGAGGCATGGATAGGGCTAGGTACCTGTTAGAGGCATGGATAGGGCTAGGTACCTGTGAGAGGCATGGATAAGGCTAGGTACCTGTGAGAGGAGTTGATAGGGCTAGGTACCTGTGAGAGGAGGTGATAGGGCTAGGTACCTGTGAGAGGCGTGGATAGGGCTAGGTACCTGTGAGAGGAGGGGATAGGGCTAGGTACCTGTGAGAGGAGGGGATAGGGCTAGGTACCTGTGAGAGGAGGGGATAGGGCTAGGTACCTGTGAGAGGCGTGGATAGGGCTAGGTACCTGTGAGAGGAGGGGATAGGGCTAGGTACCTGTGAGAGGAGGGGATAGGGCTAGGTACCTGTGAGAGGAGGGGATAGGGCTAGGTACCTTTGAGAGGCGTGGATAGGGCTAGGTACCTGTGAGAGGAGGGGATAGGGGTAGGTACCTGTGAGAGGAGAGGATAGAGCTAGGTACCTTTGAGAGGAGGGGATAGGGCTAGGTACCTGTGCGAGGAGAGGATAGGGCTAGGTACCTTTGAGAGGAGGGGATAGGGCTAGGTACCTGTGAGAGGCATGGATAGGGCTAGGTACCTGTTAGAAGCATGGATAGGGCTAGGTACCTGTGAGAGGCGTGGATAGGGCTAGGTACCTGTGAGAGGCGTGGATAGGGCTAGGCACCTGTGAGAGGATGGATAGAGCTAGGTACCTGTGAGAGGAGGGGATAGGGCTAGGTACCTGTGAGAGGAGGGGAAAGGCGTGGGAGTGCGTGTGCTGCAGGCGGTTCTGGCGCTGGTGCACCTGCTGGGTCCTCCACTACAGCTGAATCTGACGCTGCGGCCAAGAGAGGTCACCTCTCCTGCCTCATTACTTCCTGATCCAGAAGAGCTTGGCGAATCAGAGAGCTCTACACAAAAAAAAATCTGCATGGTGAGGTCAAGGGCGGGAACAACCACAGTGGATGTAGACTCCATCACCCATGCTACAATATCCATGCACTTGGCACTAAACTCATGTCTGCTCATCTGCAATGTTAAAAGACCATACAGAGTTAGTTTGTTAAAGGGGCTGCACTGATATAAAACGTAGAACCATTTACTCAAGCTAGTCAATTAAAGCAGTGGTTCAGGATTAAAGGTCCTGCAGGATTTCCACAAATGAATGCTTGGTCCATTTTACCAACATTAACTACTTTAGAGGTGACTATAACTCACCCCGGCACGCATATTCTCACTCAGCAGATTCCAATGGCTGAAAAGTAAATAAATGCAAGTACACAATGAACTACATGACATTACCTCTATTATCTTAGACTACGTTATGGATGGACATTACCTCTATTATTTTAGATTACGTTATGGATGGACATTACCTCTATTATCTTAGATTACGTTATGGATGGACATTACCTCTATTATCTTAGACTACGTTATGGATGGACATTACCTCTATTATTTTAGATTACGTTATGGATGGACATTACCTCTATCATCTTAGATTACGTTATGGATGGACATTACCTCTATTATCTTAGACTACGTTATGGATGGACCTCTATGGAACTAGGCCACACCCAGACATCCCTGATTGGTTATTTGGTCCGTTGAGTCCTTTGTATTGGCCCGAGACTATGGGAGACTCTCAATCTCCTTGCCTCCTTCTCAAAACCCATTGGATGAGAAGTTCAGAAGGGCGGGACCTCTGGCTTTCTCATCCAATGGGTTTTGAGAAGAGAGGACACGAGGAGTATGCAATTGAGATAGGGAACATATCTAGGGGATGCATGGGGAAGCCAAAGAGCAACTTACTCGTCCTTCATGTCCTGCACAAAGGTGTGTAGGTCTGGGTAGCTTCTCTTTCCCCTGCTGAGGGTGAGGCTGGTCTGGGAAGTTTCATCCTTGTGGGTCACGGTAGTGAATGTCACCACTGCAGCCTGATGGCGACAACAGAAAGCAGAGTTAGGCTGTAATTCAATTTTGCGTCATTAAAACACTAAATATCTCAATGAAATGTCATACATGTAATAGAAAAATACATCATACCTCCTGTGACTGAGATGGGATGGCAACAGCCTCGTCCAACTCAATCTCTCTTTCAACCTCCTGCGACTGAGATGGGATGGCAACAGCCTCGTCCAACTCAATCTCTCTTTCAACCTCCTGCGACTGAGATGGGATGGCAACAGCCTCGTCCAACTCACTCTCTCCTTCAACCTCCTGCGACTGAGATGGGATGGCAACAGCCTCGTCCAACTCACTCTCTCCTTCAACCTCCTGCGACTGAGATGGGATGGCAACAGCCCCGTCCAACTCACTATCTCCTTCATCCTCCTGCGACTCAGATGGGATGGCAACAGCCTCGTCCAACTCACTCCCTCCTTCAACCTCCTGCGACTGAGATGGGATGGCAACAGCTTCGTCCAACTCACTCTCTCCTTCAACCTCCTGTGACTGAGTTGGGGTATCTGTCTCTAGAACAGCCTCGTCCAACTTGGTTAGTCTCAGCCTCTCTGTGATCTTTATGGGATCTAGATAGAGAAAAGGGAATCTCTCTTAGGTCACTGCTATAATGTGAGTGTGAGGATGTGTTCCAATTATAGAATTAGTATCATAGAATTAGAATCATTCTAGAATTAGAATAGAATCACTCAAATTCTATGGCTCCAATACTCTTGAGATGACTCGGCCTATCCAGAGCCAAATATTTAGAGAATTCTGCCAACTTTTAAAAGGACTCAATGTTAGCGCCTTAGAGCCTTTCATTTATCCTTTCATTATAAGTAAAATCTAATTATAGATGTTCAGTTACATAGCATTGTTTAAAATGTCAACATTGCCCATGGGGAGCCAGATGTCATATGGATATCTACTGTGTCATGTAATGTATACATAAACTCAGCAAAAAAAGAAAACGTCCCCTTTTCAGGATCTTTCAAAGATAATTCGTAAAAATTCAAATAACTTCACAGATCTTCATTGTAAAGGGTTTAAACACTGTTTCCCATGCTAGTCCCCTGTAGCTCAGTTGGTAGAGCATGGGTTTGTTTCCCACGAGGGGCCAGTATGAAAATGTATGCACTCACTAACTGTAAGTCGCTCTGGATAAGAGTGTCTGCTAAATGACTAAAATGTAAAATGTTGTTCAATGCATTGAACCATAAACAATTAATGAACATGCACCTGTGGAACGGTCATTGAGACACTAACAGCTTACAGACGGTAGTTATGAAAACTTAGGACCCTAAAGAGGCCTTTCTACTGACTCTGAAAAACACCAAAAGAAAAATGCCCAGGGTCCCTGCTCATCTGCGTGAACGTGCCTTAGGCATGCTGCAAGGAGGCATGAGGACTACAGATGTGGCCAGGGCAATAAATTGCAATGTCCGTACTGTGAGACGCCTAAGACAGCGCTATAGGGAGACAAGACGGACAGCTGATCGTCCTCGCAGTGGCAGACCACGTGTAACAACACCTGCACAGGATCGGAACATCCGAACATCACACCTGCGGGACAGGTACAGGATGGCAACAACAACTGCCCGAGTTACACCAGGAACGCACAATCCCTCCATCAGTGCTCAGACTGTCCGTAATAGGCTGAGAGAGGCTGGACTGAGGGCTTGTAGGCCTGTTGTAAGGCAAGTCCTCACCAGACATCACCGGCAACAACGTCGCCTATGGGCACAAACACACCGTCGCTGGACCAGACAGGACTGGCTAAAAAAGTGCTCTTCACTGACGAGTCGCGGTTTTGTCTCACCAGGGGTGATGGTCGGATTCGTGTTTATCGTCGAAGGAATGAGCGATACACCGAGGCCTGTACTCTGGAGCGGGATCGATTTGGAGGTGGATGGTCCGATTTGGAGGTGGATACATCATACCTCCTGTGACTGAGATGGGATGGCAACAGCCTCGTCCAACTCACTCTCTCCTTCAACCTCCTGTGACTGAGATGGGATGGCAACAGCCTCGTACAAATCACTCCCTCCTTCAACCTCCTGCGACTGAGATGGGATTACAACAGCCTTGTCCAACTTACTCTCTCCTTCAACCTCCTGTGACTGAGATGGGATGGCAACAGCTTCGTCCAACTCACTCTCTCCTTCAACCTCCTGTGACTGAGTTGGGGTATCTGTCTCTAGAACAGCCTCGTCCAACTTGGTTAGTCTCTCAGCCTCTCTGTGATCTTTATGGGATCTAGATAGAGAAAAGGGAATCTCTCTTAGGTCACTGCTATAATGTGAGTGTGAGGATGTGTTCCAATTATAGAATTAGTATCATAGAATTAGAATCATTCTAGAATTAGAATAGAATCACTCAAATTCTATGGCTCCAATACTCTTGAGATGACTCGGCCTATCCAGAGCCAAATATTTAGAGAATTCTGCCAACTTTTAAAAGGACTCAATGTTAGCGCCTTGGAGCCTTTCATTTATCCTTTCATTATAAGTAAATTCTAATTATAGATGTTCAGTTACATAGCATTGTTTAAAATGTCAACATTGCCCATGGGGAGCCAGCTGTCATATGGATATCTACTGTGTCATGTAATGTATACATAAACTCAGCAAAATGTCAACATTGCCCATGTCACAGCATCATCGGACTGAGCTTGTTGTCATTGCAGGAAATCTCAACGCTGTGCGTTACAGGGAAGACATCCTCCTCCCTCATGTGGTACCCTTCCTGCAGGCTCATCCTGACATGACCCTCCAGCATGACAATGCCACCAGCCATACTGCTCGTTCTGTGCGTGATTTCCTGCAAGACATGAATGTCAGTGTTCTGCCATGAAGAGCCTGGATCTGTTGGATCGGAGGGTGAGGGCTAGGATTTAGCCATTCCCCCCAGAAATGTCTGGGAACTTGCAGGTGCCTTGGTGGAAGAGTGGGGTAACATCTCACAGCAAGAACTGGCAAATCTGGTGCAGTCCATGAGGAGGAGATGCACTGCAGTACTTAATGCAGCTGGTGGCCACACCAGATACTGTTACTTTGATTTTGACCCCCCCTTTGTTCTGTTGGTCACACGTCTGTGGAACTTGTTCAGTTTATGTCTCAGTTGTTGAATCTTGTTATGTTCATACAAATATTTACACGTTAAGTTTGCTGAAAATAAACGCAGTTGACAGTGAGAGGACGTTTCTTTTTTTGCTGAGTTTATATCTCAATGTCCCAACTCTCTAAATACATGGCTCTGGGCCTACCTCTCCATAGGCGGTGACCTTTGACCTACTACTGAATCTGTAGGCCTATGTGATCCTGTAACCAGTCACAGATGTGTCATTAGTGTAAATCACTTACCTGACTTCCTTCATAACATCAGCTTCATTGATGGGGTCATCCAGGTCTATGAGGGTGAGGTCATTCCCACTGACCTCTGACCTCTGAAAGACATCACAAAGTCATGTTTAGATGTCACCTACTGTGTCGCCTTTTGCCGTGTTCAAAACAACTGGGAAATCTCTGACTCCCGACTTCAGTGCGTTCAAGACAACTGGGAAATAGGGAAAAAAAACAAGCTCCGACTGGGAAAAATCGTTTTGAACAGTCATCCAACTCGGAATTCCAAGTCGGAAGCAGCGCGGCTTGGCGGGTCATGTTTTGGAGGACGCCTGACTCGACCTTCACCTCTCCCGAGCCTGCTGGGGAGTTGCAGCGATGAGACAAGATCGTAACAAGATCGTAACTACCAATTGGATATCACGAAAAATTGGGGAGAAAAAGGGGGTAAAATTACCACCACAAAATGTAAAAAGGAATTCCAAGTCGGAAACTCTGGGATCTTTCTAGAGCTCCGACTTTCCGACCTGAAGATCACGGACATGATTTGACCTAGTTATTTTTTTCGAGTTCCCAGTTGCCTTGAGAGCACCATTAACCCAACTCTCATTGTCACATCATAATGCATCATATTCAGAGAAATAGAATCACCAGAACATCATATCAGGTGTACAGTTCAGTTTCCCAGTCAAATTGCCAAGGTCAGAGGCTCTATCCTTTCTAGTGATTCTATTTCTATGGTCACATAATAATGCATCATATCTATGCTTGTGTCCGAAATAGCACCCTAGTTCCAATATAGTGCACTTCTTTTGGCTGGAGCCCTATAGAGTCCCACAGTATGAGTCATAATACCCATAAAACCTAGTGGTCAAACAGGGAAATGGTTCCAATCGTTTTTCCACCATTCATTTTTCCCATTGGGGATTTTAGAAACACTTAAAATAAGGTCTGTGTTTCGTGTAGGCTTACCCTGGTGTGACATTTTGATAACCGTGTAAATCTCTCTAGGACAAGGTGACTTATCAATATATTCGCCTGTATTTACCTCCCAAAAATGTAATGCTTATTAGCTGCTAATGTTGCTATCATAAAGAACTACAAATGCCATGATGATCATGCTGATCGAGGCAAAGGTAAGAATCTCTGGATTAACTATCTAATGTTAGCTAAATGTAGTAATGAATAAATTGGCTGCATTTCTTTAAATGGACAATTCTGTGAACTGTCTAGTGCAAGTCTTAAATTGACACAATACCCGTTAGCAAAGGTGTCAGCTAGAGATGACATGCAGGAGCTTGCAGGGATTTGTAGTTTTGCATGATGTCTACTTTGATGCTAATTAGCATTTTCGAATCTGAGAGTAAATAGAGCCGAATATACTGATAAAAGTCAACTTGTCCGAGAGAGATTTACAGGGTAAGCCTACACGAAATACAGCCCTTATTTTATGTGTTTCTAAAATCGCCTATGGGAAAAATGAATGGTGGAAAAACGATTGGAACCATTTCCCTGTTTGACCGCTAGGTTTTATGGGTATTATCACACCTCCACTGTAACACTCTATAGAGGGGTTGGTTGTTTAGCAACAAAACTGGCATGCAACTATGGGGCAAAATAGACAGGGTTTGACTTAGACAACATGTCAACTATATTTAGTCTCTAAATGTTTAATGCAAACATAAATACATTTGAACAATGAACTCGTATCAAATACATTGTTACAGTTGTTGTTGGTTAGCTAGGTAGCGAATTTTAGCCATTGCATAGACATGATATCAGTCAAAACACCTCAAAACAAGACTTGGTATCAATAACACCATACAACGAGCTGAAACATGCCACAGAGCTACGATTCCCCACATGGCAGCTTGTTGTTAGCTGAGGTTCAGAATCATAACAAGATACACGACTTCCGGCCATCGATGCGCGAGCATCATTTTCGTGACATCAGCCAACCCTTCTATGGCTCCTAGTCAAAAGTAGCGCACTAGCTCCTGGTCAAAAGTAGTGCACTAGCCTACATAGGGAATAGGGTGCCATTTAGGACGTATTTATGAAGGCGCTGTCATAACCTTTGACCCCCATTTGACCCACAGCAGATTCTACTTACTGTACCTTTAGCCAACTCTCATGACTCCCCGGCCATAGACTTTCTAGTTTGATATTACAGCATGAATAGCACACTATTTCATTTGTTAAACAATATTTAATCCACAGTAATTAATATAATTGAATATTTAAAAATAAATAACATGCCTACCTTGAACTCTTTATTCTCCATCTCCTTGCAAAATCAGCACATTTCCTTGCCAAAATGAACGCGCATCCAGAGCTGAAAACAAACGCAATCCTCCAGCACTAGGGAGGATTAGACTGAACTGCTCCAGCGGTTTTTGATCAGTTTCAACTCGCGAACAAGACCGTCAGTTGACGCACTTCACCTGCTGTGCAACACTCTGTGTTGTTGAAAGCTCATATGGAAATCCAGTTTAAACAAATGTAGGCTATTGTTGCCCTTAAAACTGTAATGTTGAGGACGCCATGAAAAATAAAATACATAACCCACACCGTTAGGCCAAGGTACATGCAATTGTCATAATTTTGCCAATAGACTTCTTGTTCCTTGTTGTATGTAGCCTTTCTTTTGGGATTAGCACCACTGTCACCTAGAAATTGATACTGCGGTTGTCACATAAAACAGATAACCCATAGTTCATTATTAAATAACATAACTAATTTCTTTATTTTATTACTCAAAAAGTATCTTCAGATACTGAAAGAATTCATGGGAGTTTCGAATTCAGTCACTATTTCATATGTACATGCTAGTTTCATCCTTTTAAATAAAAAAAAAGGACACGAAAAAAACTGTGAACCTCCTGTTCCTGATTTGACGAACATAGCATATGTATTGTACATATTTCCAGTTAAAATGATTTTCAAAAAGAGACAAAAACGGGGGTTTGAACAAGCAATCACATAAAAGGATTGAGTGGTTTCATTTTTTTGAAGAAGTTAAAGCAAGCAAAACCTGTCAAAATACATTGCTTATAAGACCAAGACAAATAATATAGATTTTTTTTTTTCAACAGAAGAAAATCTAAATGCTGCTGTCCTACGATTGGTTTACAGTGTTTCTCCTCTCCAAGGGAGGCATGTTTTCTGCCTCGGAATAGTATCAGTGCTTTTCACAAACGTTGTAGTACTTAGTGTGCATCATTGTTTTCGCTCATACAGCTGCCCCTACTCTCCTAACCTCCCCTCAGTAACTAAAGAAGGCACAAAATGATGACATAAATATCACAAGAAAGAATACATGAATTAATAATTTACTTTCTAAAATATTTTCTAGAGGGCAAAGGACAGGTAGGTTTAATAACGCAAATGTAAAAAGTCCTGTCGCTCACATACAAATGCAAAATCTAAATGGCACCCTATTCTTTATAGAGTACACTACTTTTGACCAGAACCCTATGGCCCTGGTCAAAAGTAGTGTACTATAAAGGGAATAGGGTGCCATTGGGGATGGAATTTCTTTGAAATTACTCATGAGAGCAAATACTACGATTCTTTGGTTCCCACAGAGGGTCAGGAGCTTAAGACATGAATGATTTTATTTAAATGTTTGTTCATAAAAAATAAATGATTTCCCCTCCTCCCACATGGATTACAGCCAAGAGGCTAGGTGCGTTCTGACTGTCTTAGTGTGCGGATAAACATGACCATCACTCTCATAAAACTTAAATGAAACATCACTCCTTATGTTTTTTCTCAGCCCAAAACGCTCAATCCCATTTCTACTGTCAAAACAGGTTTTGAAAAGGCTTCTTCCACATCTTTTGGTCCATGTCTGTTTTTCACTCAGTGAAGTGCTACTATCCCCTTGGACTACAGGTTATTGCCATCATAAGGTGTCCGTCTGTCTGTTGACTGGACAGTTTCTACCGTTTAGGATCTTTGTGGGTAAAGGTAAAGGTGGGGTAGAGCAGCAGCAGTTCCTCTGAAGTCCAGTATCTGCTGGAAGGACACCTGGTGGTACGAGAGGATGAGTGTGGCCAGCCAGCCTGTTGTGCCTCCCCCTCTCCCTCCCTCCCTCCATTTCTCTCTCTCCATCTGCGGGACTCTTAAGGCTCCTGTGCGGACTGTCTCGGCTCGTGCCCTCCCAAAGCTGGCTGTGGTGATTTAAGACACGGTGTGTATGTGTGGATTTGTTTGTGGCCTCTGCCCCACTTCACTGTCCATCCGCCTGCCCTTGGCTCCCCTCCTGGGCAGCGACCACCACCCCCCTCAGTATGTCTCTGAGTCTGAGTCGTTGAGTTCCTCATCCTTGTAGAAGCCTCCATCGTGTTCGCGGTGGCCGATGTTGTTGAAGCTGCAGTAGGAGTTGTGCTCGCTGCGCAGCACGGGCAGGCTGTCGAAGGTCACACTCTTGGAGGGGCTGGTGGTGTAGTGGTTAATGGCACTGAAGGACAGGCTGGGCGCAGGGTTGCAGGGGGACGTGGCGGACTGCCTGGCGCTGATCCTGGCCACCATGATGCCCGTGTCCCCCTGCAACCCTGCGCCCAGCCTGTCCTTCAGTGCCATTAACCACTACACCACCAGCCCCTCCAAGAGTGTGACCTTCGACAGCCTGCCCGTGCTGCGCAGCGAGCACAACTCCTACTGCAGCTTCAACAACATCGGCCACCGCGAACACGATGGAGGCTACTAGTGCTGTCTCGTTGGGAGAGGTTGTGTTTTCTCTAGCAGGAGGTAAGCTTGGCTTCTTTTATGGCGTTGAGTAAAGCTTAAACCATGTATTTGATTGTAGGTAGGTAGTTGTAGTTAGGTATTGTAGGTTAGTTTATTTAGGTAGTTATTTAGGTAGTTATTGTAGGTTTCTGTAGGTAACTATTGTAGGTAACTATTGTATACGGCGGAGCACGAGGCTAGCTAGCTAGCGTGTAGCTACTGGTAACGTTTAGCAACGGTGGATAGCTGTTTCCAATGTTATTTCACGCTTAAGAGTACCTGTAATTAAGCCAGCTAGCTACCTACCATTTCAGCCGTTTTTCTAACCTCATTATCTGAGGCATCAACGTTAGGTAGTTAGTAGCTACTGTACTTAATTACACCTACTGATTGCAGAAGACAAATATCAGCTGGCGTCGGGTAAGTTTGGCTTTGTACATAGCTTGGGCTTTGTCGAGTAAGGCTTAATTATGTATTTAGATCGTAGTTAGGTATTGTAGGTAGGCATCGCGGGCTGTTGTGGGTAGTTATTGTAGGTTAGCATTGTATTCGGCTGTGCCGGGAGTAGCACGAAGCTAGCTAGCTAGCTAGCCGTTTTCAAACAAAGTCAACACAGTAGCCATTGCTAGCTAGCCAACACGACTAGCTAACTGTACTGTAGCAGCTAAATACAATATATTTGTGCTAGCTAGCCAACGTTTAAATATTGCTGCGTTATGATAGGAACTAGACACGGACACGAATTATCTGTTTAGTGTGTTAACACACTATTGGTAGTCTGTTGTAACCAAGTATTGGTGCTAAACTGTGTGTTATTGGATGCTAGCATGCTAGTTAGCTATGGCGTCATAGTCAGGCATCGTGGGCTGTTGTGGGTAGCTATTGTGGGTAGTTATTGTAGGTAGCACGAAGCTAGCTAGCTAGCCGTTTTCCAAACAAAGTCAACACAGTAGCCATTGCTAGCTAGCCAACACGACCAGCTAACTGTACTGTAGCTGCTAAATACAATATATTTGTGCTAGCTAGCCAACGTAATTCGTTAACACACGAATTATCTGTTTAGTGTGTTAACACACTACTGGTAGTTTGTTGTAACCAAGTATTGGTGCTAAACTGTGTGTTATTGGATGCTAGCATGCTAGTTAGCTATGGTGTCATATTTAGCTAGCTGAACAAAGTAAGTTGAGTCTATTCCTTGAAACATTAAACTGCTGTAGTTCACAACAATTCTAATTTCTAAAGTGGAAGTTGGGAGAGTTTTTTATTCGGGTGGTTCAGTGAAACAATTATAGTTTCTGAGGTGGAAGTTTTGGTGAGGGAGGCCCTACTCTCTCCTTTCCCTGATGTTTAGTTCATTTCATTCCGATCTCCTCTGCATTATTGTAGCCATTTGCTACAGCCTGTCAACTATGCCTCTGCCTATCCCTGTTCTCTCCTCTCCGCACAGGCCACACAAACGCCTCACACCGCGTGGCTGCTGCCTCTCTAACCTGGTGGTCCCTGCACGCACCCCACACCTGGAGTTCCAGGTCTCAGGCAGCCTCTGGAACTGCCGTTCTGCTGCCAACAAAGCTGACTTCATCCCAGCCTATGCTAACCTCCATTCCCTCGACTTCCTGGCGCTGACGGAAACATGGATTACCACTGAAAACACTGCTACTCCTACTGCTCTCTCCTCGTCTGACCATGTGTTCTCGCATACCCCGAGAGCATCTGGTCAGAGGGGTGGTGGCACAGGAATCCTCATCTCTCCCAAGTGGACATTCTCCATTTTTCCCCTAACCCATCTGTCTATCTCCTCATTTGAATTCCATGCTGTCACAGTCACTAGCCCATTTAAGCTTAATATCCTTGTCATCTATCGCCCTCCAGGTTCCCTTGGAGAGTTCATCAATGAGCTTGTCGCCTTGATGAGCTCCTTTCCTGAGGATGGCTCACCCCTCACAGTTCTGGGGGATTTCAACCTCCCTACGTCTACATTTGACTCATTTCTCTCTGCCTCCTTCTTTCCACTCCTCTCCTCTTTTGACCTCACCCTCTCACCGTCCCCCCCTACTCACAAGGCAGGCAATACGCTTGACCTCATCTTTACTAGATGCTGCTCTTCTACTAATCTCACTGCAACTCCCCTCCATGTCTCCGACCAATACTTTTTGTCCTTTTCTCTCTCGCTCTCCTCCAACACTACTCACTCTGCCCCTACACAGATGGTAATGCGCCGCCGCAACCTTCGCTCTCTCTCTCCCACTACTCTCTCCTCTTCCATCCTATCATCTCTTCCCTCTGCTCAATCCTTCTCCCTCCAATCTCCTGATTCTGCCTCCTCCCCTCCTCCTCCCTTTCTGCATCCTTTGACTCTCTGTGTCCCCTATCCTCCCGGCCGGCTCGGTCCTCCCCCTCCAGCTCCGTGGCTTGATGACTCATTGCGAGCTCACAGAACAGAGCTCCGGGCAGCGGAGCGGAAATGGAAGAAAACTAAACTCCCTGCCGACCTGGCATCTTTTCCTCCCTCCTCTCTACATTTTCTTCATCTGTTTCTGCTGCTAAGGCCACTTTCTACCACTCTAAATTCCAAGCATCTGCCTCTAACCCTAGGAAGCTCTTTGCCACTTTTTCCTCCCTGCTGAATCCCCCCCTCTCTCTCTGTGGATGACTTCGTCAACCACTTTGAAAAGAAGGTTGACGACATCCGATCCTCGTTTGTTAAGTCTAATGACACTGCTGGTCCTACTCACACTGCCCTACCCTATGCTTTGACTTCTTTCTCCCCTCTCTCTCCAGATAAAATCCTGCGACTTGTGACTGCAGGCCGCCCAACAACCTGCCCGCTTGACCCCATCCCCTCCTCTCTTCTCCAGACCATCTCCGGTGACCTTCTCCCCTACCTCACCTCGGTGATCAACTCATCCTTGACCGCTGGCTATGTCCCTTCCGTCTTCAAGAGAGCGAGAGTTGCACCCCTTCTCAAAAAAACCAACACTCGATCCCACTGATGTCAACAACTACAGACCAGTATCCCTTCTTTCTTTTCTTTCCAAAACTATTGAGCGTGCCGTCTTTAGCCAACTCTCTTGCTATCTCTCTCAGAATGACCTTCTTGATCCAAACCAGTCAGGTTTCAGGACTGGTCATTCAACTGAGACTGCTCTTCTCTGTGTCACGGAGGCTCTCCGCACTGCTAAAGCTAACTCTCTCTCCTCTGCTCTTGTCCTTCTAGACCTGTCTGCTGCCTTTGATACTGTGAACCATCAGATCCTCCTCTCCACCCTCTCCGAGCTGGGCATCTCCGGCGCGGCTCACTCCTGGATTGCGTCCTACCTGACCGGTCGCTCCTACCAAGTGGCGTGGCGAAGCTGTCTCCGCCGCCTCAGGTGTCCCCAGGGCTCAGTTCTAGGCCCTCTCCTATTCTCCCTATACACCAAGTCACTTGGCTCTGTCATATCCTCACATGGCCTCTCCTATCATTGCTACGCTGACGATACACAACTAATCTTCTCCTTTCCCCCTTCTGATAACCAGGTGGCGAATCGCATCTCTGCATGTCTGGCAGACATATCAGTATGGATGACGGATCACCACCTCAAGCTGAACCCTGGCAAGACGGAGCTGCTCTTCCTCCCGGGGAAGGACTGCCCGTTCCATGATCTCGCCATCACGGTTGACAACTCCGTTGTGTCCTCCTCCCAGAGTGCGAAGAGCCTTGGCGTGACCCTGGACAACACCCTGTCGTTCTCCGCTAACATCAAGGCGGTGACCCAATCCTGCAGGTTCATGCTCTACAACATTCGGAGAGTACGACCCTGCCTTACACAGGAAGCGGCACAGGTCCTAATCCAGGCACTTGTCATCTCCCGTCTGGATTACTGCAACTCGCTGTTGGCTGGGCTCCCTGCCTGTGCCATTAAACCCCTACAACTCATCCAGAATGCCGCAGCCCGTCTGGTGTTCAACCTTCCCAAGTTCTCTCACGTCACCCCCTCCTCCGCACACTCCACTGGCTTCCAGTTGAAGCTCGCATCCGTTACAAGACCATGGTGCTTGCCTATGGAGCAGTGAGGGGAACGGCACCTCCGTACCTTCAGGCTCTGATCAGTCCCTACACCCAAACGAGGGCATTGCGTTCATCCACCTCTGGCCTGCTGGCTCCCCCTTCCTCTGCGGAAGCATAGCTCCCGCTCAGCCCAGTCAAAACTGTTCGCTGCTCTGGCACCCCAATGGTGGAACAAGCTCCCTCACGACGCCAGGACAGCGGAGTCACTCACCACCTTCCGGAGACATTTGAAACCCCACCTCTTTAAGGAATACCTGGGATAGGATAATGTAATCCTTCTACCCCCCCTTACCCCAACCCACCCCCCCCAAAAAAAATGTGTAAAGTGGTTATCCCACTGGCTATAGGGTGAATGCACCAATTTGTAAGTCGCTCTGGATAAGAGCGTCTGCTTAATGACGTAAATGTGCCCTTGAGCAAGGCACTTAACCCTAATTGCTCCTGTAAGTCGCTCTGGATAAGAGCGTCTGCTAAATGACTAAAATGTAAATGTAAATGTCTTTGTTGGGGGCGCAGGCCAAGGCAGGTGTGTAACCTGAGGGGTTCAAACAGAACAGCAGAGGGTCACACATTTTTTTGTGTATGGGTGGTCCCGGGGATCGAACCCACTACCTTGGCGTTACAAGCGCCGTGCTCTACCAGCTGAGCTACAGAGGACCAATTCTTCTGGCCCAATTAATACAGCTGAACCATACGTACGTCTGTAAGGCTGCGTTAGTCGAGTTGATGAGGTTCAGCCCCCTCGTTGTCATTGATCACAGCTCAGTGGAGGGGGCTGAACGAGTTGCCCTCGGTCTTGTGGAAAACCTCCTGTTCCAGCAGCACCTCTACACACGTGTCATGGCCTAGTGGAAGATTGATTCATACAGGAAAAGATGACGTTGCTGCAGACCACAACAATACTCTCAGAGAAAGCTACACATCTGACAATGGTGAAGTCACAAAAGATGTTTTAGCTACAACATATGCTATGTCAATCCCTGACAATGTCCTGTTTCAGTGTAAGGTCCTCCACTGAGAGTCATAACCCCTAATTCTGTTGTAGTCTTGTTCATTCCCCCACATGGCTCCGTCCACACCAATCGAATGCTTTTCAAGCCACAAGAGGAGGTGAATGAGTGTACACTTCATGGAGGAGAGAACAGAGCTACAGTCCAGTTAGTCAGTACGTACCGTTGTATGGCCTGCCTAATTCAGGAACATGTTTACGGTGCTGAAGAGAGAAAATCAGAAAAGATCTAGTGTTCTGTTAGTCCAGTACGTACCGTTGTACCAGGCCCAGTGTAGTGGCGTGTAGCCCTGGTTGTCTGTGATGACGGGGAGGGTCTCCACTGACTGGGCGGCGTGTAGGAGCCCCCCCAGCACCCCGATGTGTCCGGATGCCGCCGCCAGGTGGACAGGGGTCCGCCCCTTACAGTCCCGAACCAGGTAGCTGGCGCTGTGCTGCAGCAGGGCCTCCACACACTCCTCATGACCCGTCACCGCCTGGGAGGAAGGGCGGGGAGACAAGAATGGATTTTAATAACTAATAATCAATGATATAATAATGAATCATCAATTATTACAAATGATGTCTGGAGACAGGTCCCCCTACAGGGATGAATACACCACTACCCATGGACAACTACTTTTCTGAAGATAATATGTATATTTGAGCCTCCCCGTCTCTTTCTGTGTGTGAGCGTATACAGCCAGCTCTCCTCCTCACCCCTCTGTGTAGCGCTGTTCTGCCCCACTTGTCTTTGGCTTCTACGCTGGCTCCCTTGTTGAGCAGTGAGTACAAACAGTCTGTGTGTCCGCTCAGCACCGACAGCATCAGAGGGGTTCTGATACACAAGACAACAAGGTCATATTACAAACTGGTAATAACCAGGCTGAGTCCCAAATGGCAACCTATTCCCTATATGGTACACTACTTTTGACCTGAGCCCATAGGGTTCTGGTTTAAAGTAGTGCACCAAGTAGGGCATAGGGTGCCATTTGGGACGTAGACCTAGTGTCAAAATCTCTTTATTTCAGGAATTGTATCCAAAACCCAATTGACTTACTGTCCATTCCCGTCTTGAACGTCCACTGCACTCTGGAGGTCAGCATTTCCAATCAGCAAACGCAAACACTCCGAATGACCGTTGGTAGCTAGAGGAGGATAAACAGAGAGGATATAAGAATGTGAGATGATTGACCGTTGGTAGCTAGAGGAGGATAAACAGAGAGGATATAAGAATGTGAGATGATTGACCGTTGGTAGCTAGAGGAGGCTAAACAGAGAGGATATAAGAATGTGAGATGATTGACCGTTGGTAGCTAGAGGAGGCTAAACAGAGAGGATATAAGAATGTGAGATGATTGACCGTTGGTAGCTAGAGGAGGCTAAACAGAGAGGATATATGAATGTGAGATGATTGACCGTTGGTAGCTAGAGGAGGATAAACAGAGAGGATATAAGAATGTGAGATAATTGACCGTTGGTAGCTAGAGGAGGCTAAACAGAGAGGATATGAGCTGATTGCTGGACGACTATTACCTTCACATGAACAGACAGATTTCTCGAACAGTGGTATTGGTAGATGACATCCTCATGATGTTAACACAGCAGATAATAAAACATTTTGGGGCTGAGGCCCTCGAAGCCTGTCACCTGCTAGCTGTGTACCTGGCTCTGGATAGAAGTCCCCCTGTGCACTGATCTAGGATCAGCTTACCCTCCCCAGATCCTCAGCAATAATGACAAAAAAATGACCTTAGATCAGTGTGTATTGGGCATTTTCACACTATGCTATATAATATCCCTAGAGTGGACATTGGCATCCTAGCAACATGACCAAACAAATGTCCATCTTGGTAAGGAAAACTTTTGAATTACAGAATCTCTAGGTCTTACGTGATATCCTATGCGTACCTGCAGCGTGGATGGGGGTCCTCTTCAGGGTGAAGTCTTTAACCAGGATGGAGGCTCCCTGGTTGATGAGGACGTCAACACACTCCACATGGCCTTTAAAGGCAGCCAGGTCCAGAGGGGTGCGCCCTGGCTGTTCCTCACGTCTAGATCCAGCAGAGACTGAACCAGGACCTCCATAGCATGGTGGTGGCCGTGGTACGCCTGAATGGAAACAAACACACAGTCTGAAGCAAAAGTCCAGTGGTATGCCTGAACAGATATACACTCCTAATATAATCAATGTCCTATAGTAGACCAGTGGTATGCCAGAACAGATATACACTCCTAATATAATCAATGTCCTATAGTAGACCAGTGGTATGCCAGAACAGATATACACTCCTAATATAATCAATGTCCTATAGTAGACCAGTGGTATGCCTGAACAGATATACACTCCTAATATAATCAATGTCCTATAGTAGACCAGTGGTATGCCTGAACAGAAATACACTCCTAATATAATCAATGTCCTATAGTAGACCAGTGGTACGCCAGAACAGATATACACTCTAATATAATCAATGTCCTATAGTAGACCAGTGGTATGCCAGAACAGATATACACTCCTAATATAATCAATGTCCTATAGTAGACCAGTGGTATGCCTGAACAGATATACACTCTTAAAATAATCAATGTCCTATAGTAGACCAGTGGTATGCCAGAACAGATATACACTCCTAATATAATCAATGTCCTATAGTAGACCAGTGGTGCGCCTGAACAGATATACACTCCTAATATAATCAATGTCCTATAGTAGACCAGTGGTATGCCAGAACAGATATACACTCCTAATATAATCAATGTCCTATAGTAGACCAGTGGTACGCCTGAACAGATATACACTCCTAATATAATCAATGTCCTATAGTAGACCAGTGGTGTGCCTGAACAGATATACACTCTTAATATAATCAATGTCCTATAGTAGACCAGTGGTGTGCCTGAACAGATATACACTCCTAATATAATCAATGTCCTATAGTAGACCAGTGGTATGCCTGAACAGAAACAGTCCTAGACCTCTAAAGTAGACCAGTGTCTCTCAAATCGGGTGCCCATTTTTTCTCCCGCCCAGCATCAACATCGAAGGTCCCTGCCAAGTGTGAGATTTAGAAACAAACACACTACTACTCCTCTGTTGGAGGTTGATTAACTCAAATGGCAAATGGCAAAATAAGGAAATCATCCTCATCATCACCGTGTCAAAATATGCATGTATTTTACACTAATCAGGAACAGATAGGAACATGGTGTGTGAGTGTCTGGACAATCAACTTTTCGTGGAAAAACAACACCATGCCTGTATCCCAGATAGCACCCTATTTCCCATGTAGTGCAGTACTTTTGATCTGGGCCCATAAGGTTCTGGTCAAAAGTAGGGCACTAAATAGGGAATAGGGTGCCATTTGTCATGTGGCGAGACCCCTACAGGAGCAGGTAGGCTTTACTCACAGCTAAGTGTAGGGGGCTGATGGGAGCTCTGACATCAGAGTCGTTCAGGATGTCTGTCCCTGAGGTTTCCATTAGCTGGGGAAAGACAAGGACGGGCCAGTTTAGACTTGTAACATATTTACTTTGAAGGTTAGTCTAGTAGCATGTTTCATGTTGTAAATCTCAGTGTCCAGCCCCTGCAGACATACTGGGGTGTTGCATTCGTATCTTAAACAAGCTAGTGTGAGGAAAAGTAACCAACTGGTACTTACCACATCTAAAGGTGTTTCACTTGCAATCTGGAAAAAGAACATCAAGAGTGACGATGCGGCCACGACAAACATGCAACCACACCTTAAAACCTACTGAATATCAACGTCTGTCCCAAATGGCACCCTATTCCCTATATAGTGCATTACTTTTGACCAGAGCCCTATGGGCCCTACATCCATTTGGGACGCAGACAAAATGGTCTGTGAATGCAGGGCGTCTAGTCCCCTGTGGTTCTGACTCACCAGCTCCAGACAGAGGCGGTGTCCGTACGCAGACGCGTAATGGACTGCGTTGTAGCCCTGATTGTCCCTGATCCCTGGGTTAGCGTCGTTTCGCAGCAAATATTCCAGACACCTAGAGGTCAGAGGTCAAGAGTTCACTAATCATTATACCAACATCAAGACAGACAGATAAGCAAGCAGAGACACTTTCCCAAAGGAGACGTGGCCAAGCTTTCACACTGCAGATTTAACACTAGTATGTATTCAAACACGGCCAACAACATACTCTAGACTACAGTGAAATGTGAAAGGTCATGGCACCACAACATACTCTCCAGACTACAGTGAAATGTGAAAGGTCATGGCACCACAACATACTCTCCAGACTACAGTGAAATGTGAAAGGTCATGGCACCACAACATACTCTCCAGACTACAGTGAAATGTGAAAGGTCATGGCACCACAACATACTCTCCAGACTACAGTGAAATGTGAAAGGTCATGGCACCACAACATACTCTCCAGACTACAGTGAAATGTGAAAGGTCATGGCACCACAACATACTCTCCAGACTACAGTGAAATGTGAAAGGTCATGGCACCACAACATACTCTCCAGACTACAGTGAAATGTGAAAGGTCATGGCACCACAACATACTCTCCAGACTACAGTGAAATGTGAAAGGTCATGGCACCACAACATACTCTCCAGACTACAGTGAAATGTGAAAGGTCATGGCACCACAACATACTCTCCAGACTACAGTGAAATGTGAAAGGTCATGGCACCACAACATACTCTCCAGACTACAGTGAAATGTGAAAGGTCATGGCACCACAACATACTCTCCAGACTACAGTGAAATGTGAAAGGTCATGGCACCAAAACATACTCTCCAGACTACAGTGAAATGTGAAAGGTCATGGCACCACAACATACTCTCCAGACTACAGTGAAATGTGAAAGGTCATGGCACCACAACATACTCTCCAGACTACAGTGAAATGTGAAAGGTCATGGCACCACAACATACTCTCCAGACTACAGTGAAATGTGAAAGGTCATGGCACCACAACATACTCTCCAGACTACAGTGAAATGTGAAAGGTCATGGCACCACAACACACACAACAGTAAGAGAGGTATGAGACGTACTTTCCGTCTGTGTCGGAGGCAGCTGCGTAGTGGAGCGGGGTGCAACCCCTTTTATCCAGATCGTTCACACTGGCCCCAGACCCCACCAAGGCAAACAGACACTGGTAGTTACAATTGGCTGCCGCATAATGCAGAGGACTCCTAGAAGAACACACAGAAACCATTCAACATCAACAACAGAAACAGCTTATTGGAGCTGTAAAACACGTCATTTAGCAGACACTCTTATCCAGTGCGACTTACAGGAGCAATTAGGGTTAAGTGCCTTGCTGCAGTGCACATAGACACATTTTTCACCTAGTCAGCTAGGGGATTTGAACCAGCAACCTTTCGGTTACTGACCCAACGCTCTTAACCGCTAGGCTACCTGCCGCCAAATATTTCCCATAATAATTCCTATATGCCCCTATACTATATTCCCCATTATCATAAAGATCACATATGAAAGTTATTTGATGCCACAGACAGACCTTCCGAAGCTGTCCTTTCTGTTGAAGTCTGCCCCTGTTTTGAGCAGCAGATTCAGACAGTCCAGGTTCCTGGTAACAAGATATCAAGTTCAGAAAGGCCCTCGTACATCTGAGCTATCAGGTGGATGGTAACAAGATATCAAGTTCAGAAAGGCCCTCGTACATCTGAGCTATCAGGTGGATGGTAACAAGATATCAAGTTCAGAAAGGCCCTTTCACATCTGAGCTATCAGGTGGATGGTAACAAGATATCAAGTTCAGAAAGGCCCTCGTACATCTGAGCTATCAGGTGGATGGTAACAAGATATCAAGTTCAGAAAGGCCCTTTCACATCTGAGCTATCAGGTGGATGGTAACAATGAGAACCTTAAAGAAAAGAGAAACCCGCACTGCTCTTGCTAGTATCACTGTTTTTCTAATGCTAATAAAAGCAATAATAAAAAGTGATACTAGCAAGAGCAGTTTGCAGGTTTCTCTTCTCTTTCAAGAAGATATAAAGACAATTTAGACCAGAGCGCAAGTCAATACCACCATGGCATGGAACCACATTATACAGAAATGATACCGCACTAATGATCTATACGATTTTTTAATACTGCTAAACAATGTGAAATGTAAGAGTGTGAATATGTGTTTGTTCTTTCTGGTGGCTTTCCAGTTCATGAACTAAATATTCCTTGGTGTAAAGCCTGGACCAGTCCACTCACCCAACAGCTGCTGCAGCATGTAAACAGGTCCTTCCAAAGTCGTCAGGGGTGTCTATATCAAAGCCTGATGAGAGGAGCTTCCGACAGCAGTCAGAGAACCCACTGAGAGCAGACAGGTGGAGGGGGAACATCCCATGGACGCCTCGCCTGCAACACATTTTTTACATTTGAGACTTTAAGCAGACACTCTTATCCAGAGCGACTTACAGTTGATTCAGCTAAGATTGGAAACAGCACCACATCACAGTCCTCATTAAACCCCACAGCAGATCAACACATCAGCATGCTGCAATGCCCTGTCTATCAACCCCCACACACCACAATGTGTTGAGCATAGTCTCCAAGCGGGAATTCGGTCAATGACAGAATTGCAGATGCACGTTGCATTTTTGCTGGAAACTGTGTGTGTTCTCACTTGGCTGTGTCAGCTCCGTTCGTGATGAGTGTATTGATGAGTAACTCATGGCCGTAGCGAGCAGAGATGTGCAGAGGTGTGTTTCCATTCTTTTCTTCACAGTCGATCTCAGCACCTACAGAACACACACACACACACACACAGACACACACACACAGACACACACAGACACACACAGACACACACAGACACACACAGACACACACAGACACACACACACACACACACACACACACACACACACACACACACACACACACAGACACACACACACGTCAACCACTTGACCCTAGAGGCCTCATGAAGCTTCATGTTCAACCACATTGCAAGTAACATTGCTCTGTGCCAGTGAATCATGGTTTGAAGACAAAAGACAATGCTGAAGAGCCTACTGGTTCATATATATTCAGTTGAGAGCATTCACAGCGACTCACCATTCTGGATGATGGCTTGAGATCTGGAGAAGCGTCCGTGGATGGCCGTCATGTGGAGGGGGTCTTTCCATCTTTACTCTGCAGATAGAAAGACAAAGATGGTTCACACGGCAGTCTGTGCTGCTGACCACAGGCAAAATCAAACACGTATTGGAGGAGCGCTTGATTGCATTTAGTTTGCATTGTTAGGCCTATTCCATTGGTATTTGAATGTAGACCAGGGCCAAATACTAAGCCATGTGCTGCGTCAGTGTGTGCGTCCCCAAATGGCACCCTATTTATAAGTACACTACTTTTTGAACCAAAGTAGTGTACTTATAAAGGGAACAGGGTGCCATTTGGGACACAGGCAGTGTCATCACGGCTCCTTGCTCTATGGGCCCCTGGTCAAAAGTAGTGCACTACATAGGGAATAGGGTGTTATTTAGTTCAGACACAGTGTTGGTCATCCGGTCTCCTCACCTTGATGTTGACGAGGGCCCCCGTTGCCCACCAGCAGCTCCAGGCAGAGCGCCCCATGGCGCGAGGCGGCCGTGAAGTGGAGTGGGGCGAAACCCTTCTCGTACACCTGGTTCACGTTGGCGCCGCTCTCGATCAGCTCATTCACCACCACATCCTGCCCGTTGTAGCATGCCACGTGGAGGGGGGTGTTACCGTACCCATTGGGCTAATTTATCTGGAGGGAGCAAGGGAGGGAAAAGAGTGGAGAGAGAGAGAGAGAGAGAGGGTTGGGGAGAACAAAACAATACATTCCTGATCAGGTCACTTGGTTATGAAAACCCCCTGGTCCAACCTCTCTCTTCATTACTTGGTTATGAAAACCCCCCTGGTCCAACCTCTCTCTCTCATTACTTGGTTCTGAAAACCCCCTGGTCCAACCTCTCTCTCTTCATTACTTGGTTCTGAAAACCCCCTGGTCCAACCTCTCTCTCTTCATTACTTGGTTCTGAAAACCCCTGGTCCAACCTCTCTCTCTTCATTACTTGGTTCTGAAAACCCCCTGGTCCAACCTCTCTCTCTTCATTACTTGGTTATGAAAACCCCCTGGTCCAACCTCTCTCTCTTCATTACTTGGTTCTGAAAACCCCTGGTCCAACCTCTCTCTCTTCATTACTTGGTTATGAAAACCCCCTGGTCCAACCTCTCTCTCTTCATTACTTGGTTCTGAAAACCCCCTGGTCCAACCTCTCTCTCTTCATTACTTGGTTCTGAAAACCCCCTGGTCCAACCTCTCTCTCTTCATTACTTGGTTATGAAAACCCCCTGGTCCAACCCTCTCTCTTCATTACTTGGTTATGAAAACCCCCTGGTCCAACCTCTCTCTTCATTACTTGGTTATGAAAACCCCCTGGTCCAACATCTCTCTCTTCATTACTTGGTTATGAAAACCCCTGGTCCAACCTCTCTCTCTTCATTACTTGGTTCTGAAAACCCCCTGGTCCAACCTCTCTCTCTTCATTACTTGGTTATGAAAACCCCCTGGTCCAACCTCTCTCTCTTCATTACTTGGTTCTGAAAACCCCCTGGTCCAACCTCTCTCTCTTCATTACTTGGTTATGAAAACCCCCTGGTCCAACCTCTCTCTCTTCATTACTTGGTTATGAAAACCCCCTGGTCCAACCTCTCTCTCTTCATTACTTGGTTATGAAAACCCCCTGGTCCAACCTCTCTCTCTTCATTACTTGGTTATGAAAACCCCCTGGTCCAACCTCTCTCTCTTCATTACTTGGTTCTGAAAACCCCCTGGTCCAACTCTCTCTCTCTCATTACTTGGTTATGAAAAACCCCCTGGTCCAACCTCTCTCTCTTCATTACTTGGTTCTGAAAACCCCCTGGTCCAACCTCTCTCTCTTCATTACTTGGTTCTGAAACCCCCTGGTCCAACCTCTCTCTCTTCATTACTTGGTTCTGAAAACCCCTGGTCCAACCTCTCTCTCTTCATTACTTGGTTCTGAAAACCCCCTGGTCCAACCTCTCTCTTTCATTACTTGGTTATGAAAACCCCCTGGTCCAAATCACTGGCTCTAACCTCTCTCTCTTCATTACTATTGTGAAAACCCCCTACACATTTGAATGCGTGTTGACTCACATCCACACCAAGGTCCAGGAGGTACTTGACCACACTGATCATTCCACTGGAGGCTGCAGAGTGGAGAGGGGTGTAGGCCTTCTTGTCTTTACAGGACACCTCTGATCCATGAGAGGCCAGCAGTTTCACCACCTCAATGTGCCCTATGGTAGAGAGAGAGGGGGAGGGATAAATAGAGAGAGAGAGAGAGAGAGAGAGAGAGAGAGAGTATAAGGGGGTTAAGAGAGAAACAGAGATACAAACACAGAGAGATAGGCAGAGAGAGGGAGAGATAGATTAGTTTACAGTGGTACACAGCACCATAAGCAACACCTACATCATGTTAGTACAACTGAAAACATCTAATCAACCTACTTAGTACATGATTCTGACATAATAACACACTAGACGTGGCTCATACAGCTGAGCTGTGAGACTAACACACAGTCCATTCATTCATTCATTCATTGGTATAAAGGACATTAGTCAGAATGTAAATGATGTGGTAAACTCATCACCCATGTAAGCAGCCCAGTGGATTGCTCAGCGATCCTTCTTGTCAAAGGCATTCATGTTGGCTCCTCTGGAGAGAAGCAGCCTCACCATCTAACAGGGAGAGGAGAGAGAAACAAAACACAGGTTGAGGAAAACTAAACAGCAAAATCCGCTAAATCTGGCTTCAAAGCCTTCCCTTTAAAATTATATATTTTGTATTCACAATGAATGAAAGATAACATGTAAAGACATGGTACATTTCTCCCCTTTTAGTCCCCCTTTGACCTCCCCTCCCCCAGAATGCCTCCAAACACATTTAAAAAGAAAGGGAAAGTAATTGAGTTACATGTCAGAAAACAAAACAAAAGTATACAACAACGTTACTTCAAGCAAAATGTAATAGCCTAACCATTTCAGGTGATTAAGTGATTTTATAGGCCTATATAGCAGTAATCTCAAGGTGGGGCCAAGAGTACTAATCTGGAGGAAGTGTTTGGAGCTGTTCAAAATAGGATATCATCGGGTCCCAGGAGGAATAAAATGAGTTGGTTGACCCTCGAATGGTAACTTCATTTTTTTCTCATTTTAGGAACAGCTTCAGATCTTTGAGCCAAAGAGAGGCTAAGGGAGGATTGATAGATTTCCAATCCAATAAAATCCTTCTGCGGGCTAACAGGGAGGCAAAGGCAATGGCATCTAGCTGTCTATTGGTCAGAGAAGGATTGTTGTTTGGTACTCCAAATATAGCAATTTCTGCACTACATTTACATTTTAGTCATTTAGCAGACGCTCTTATCCAGAGCGACTTACAGTTTGTGAATACATATCTTTTTTATACTGGCCCCCCGTGGGAATCGAACCCACAACCCTGGCGTTGCAAACGCCATGCTCTATCAACTGAGCTACATCCCTGCCGGCCATTCCCTCCCCTACCCTGGACGACGCTGGGCCAATTGCGCGCCGCACATGGGTCTCCCGGTCACGGCCGGCTACGACAGAGCCTGGATTCGAACCAGGATCTCTAGTGGCACAGCTAGCACTGCGCATGTAGTGCCTTAGACCACTGGGCCACTCAGGAGACTAACTAGCCTATACTGCAACCTAGGCTACGTACTGCAACTAGGCTACGTACCGCAACTAGGGCTACATACTGCAACTAGGCTACATACTGCAACTAGGCTACGTACTGCAACTGGGCTACGTACTGCAACTAGGCTACGTACTGCAACTAGGCTACGTCCTGCAACTAGGCTACGTACGGCAACTGGGCTACATACTGCAACTAGGCTACATACTGCAACTAGGCTCGTACTGCAACTAGGCTACGTCACTGCAACTAGGCTACGTACGGCAACTAGGCTACATCCTGCAACTAGGCTACGTACTGCAACTAGGGCTACGTACTGCAACTAGGCTACGTACTGCAACTGGGCTACGTACTGCAACTAGGCTACGTACTGCAACTAGGCTACATCCTGCAACTAGGCTCGTACTGCAACTAGGCTACATCCTGCAACTAGGCTACATACTGCAACTAGGCTACATCCTGCAACTAGGCTACGTACTGCAACTAGGCTACATACTGCAACTAAGCTACATCCTGCAACTAGGCTACGTACTGCAACTAGGCTACATACTGCAACTAGGCTACATCCTGCAACTAGGCTACATACTGCAACTAGGCTACATCCTGCAACTAGGCTACATACTGCAACTAGGCTACATCCTGCAACTAGGCTACATACTGCAACTAGGCTACATCCTGCAACTAGGCTACATCCTGCAACTAGGCTACATCCTGCAACTAGGCTACATACTGCAACTAGGCTACGTACTGCAACTAGGCTACGTACTGCAACTAGACTACATCCTGCACCTAGGCTACATACTGCAACTAGGCTACGTACTGCAACTAGGCTACATCCTGCAACTAGGCTACATACTGCAACTAGGGCTGCGTACTGCAACTAGGGCTACGTACTGCAACTAGGCTACGTCTGCAACTAGGCTACGTACTGCAACTAGGCTACGTACTGCAACTAGGCTACGTACTGCAACTAGGGCTACGTACTGCAACTAGGCTACGTACTGCAACTCACGCTACGTACTGCAACTGGGCTACGTACTGCAACCAGGCTACGTCCTGCAACTAGGCTACGTACTGCAACTAGGCTACATCCTGCAACTAGGCTACGATGCTGCAACTAAGCTACATCCTGCAACTAGGCTACATCCTGCAACTAGGCTACATCCTGCAACTAGGCTACGTCCTGCAACTAGGCTACATCCTGCAACTAAGCTACATCCTGCAACTAGGCTACATCCTGCAACTAGGCTACATACTGCAACTAGGCTACATCCTGCAACTAGGCTACATACTGCAACTAAGCTACATCCTGCAACTAGGCTACATACTGCAACTAGGCTACATCCTGCAACTAGGCTACATCCTGCAACTAGGCTACATACTGCAACTAGGCTACATCCTGCAACTAGGCTACATCCTGCAACTAGGCTACGTACTGCAACTAGGCTACGTACTGCAACTAGGCTACGTACTGCAACTAGGCTACATCCTGCAACTAGGCTACATCCTGCAACTAGGCTACATACTGCAACTAGGCTACATCCTGCAACTAGGCTACATCCTGCAACTAGGCTACATACTGCAACTAGGCTACATACTGCAACTAGGCTACATCCTGCAACTAGGCTACATACAGCAACTAGGCTACATCCTGCAACTTCAGGCTACATCCTGCAACTAGGCTACATCCTGCAACTAGGCTACATCCTGCAACTAGGCTCGTACTGCAACTAGGGCTACATACTGCAACTAGGCTACATACTGCAACTAGGCTACATCCTGCAACTAGGCTACATCCTGCAACTAGACTACGTACTGCAACTAGGCTACGTACTGCAACTAGGCTACGTACTGCAACTAGGCTACATACTGCAACTAGGCTACGTACTGCAACTAGGCTACGTACTGCAACTAGGCTACGTACTGCAACTAGGCTACGTACTGCAACTAGGCTACGTACTGCAACTAGGCTACTTCCTGCAACTAGGCTACTTCCTGCAACTAGGCTACTTCCTGCAACTAGGCTACATCCTGCAACTAGGCTACATCCTGCAACTAGGCTACATCCTGCAACTAGGCTACATACTGCAACTAGGCTACATACAGCAACTAGGCTATGTACTGTAACTAGGCTACATACTGCAACTAGGGCTCGTACAGCAACTGAGGCTACGTACTGCAACTAGGCTACGTACTGCAACTAGGCTACGTACCGCAACCAGGGCTACGTACTGTAACTAGGCTACATACTGCAACTAGGCTACGTACAGCAACTAGGCTACGTACTGCAACCAGGCTACATCCTGCAACCAGGGCTACGTACTGCAACTAGGCTACGTACTGCAACTAGGGCTACGTACTGCAACTAGGCTACATACTGCAACTAGGGCTACGTACTGCAACTAGGCTACGTACTGCAACTAGACTACGTACTGCAACTAGGCTACGTACCGCAACTAGGCTACGTACTGCAACCAGACTACGTACTGCAACTAGACTACATACTGCAACTAGGCTACATACTGCAACTAGGCTACATACTGCAACTAGGCTACATACTCGCTACATACTTTCATACCCCCCATGGGAATCGAACCCACAACCCTGGCGTTGCAAACACCATGCTCTACGAACTGAGCCGGCCATTCCCTCCCCTACCCTGGACGACGCTGGGCCAATTACGCGCCGCCCCATGGGTCTCCCGGTCGCGGCCGGCTACGACAGAGCCTGGATTCAAACCAGGATCTCTAGTGGCACAGCTAGCACTGCGATGTAGTGCCTTAGACCACTGCGCCACTCACAGACTGAGTATTGCTGAGTATTGCTGACCAGAGCCTTCTCTAACAAAGTCAAAACTTTCTTTAATGTCCCACCCTCAGATACAGATGGTGCCTGGTCTGGTTCACGGCCACATTGAGAAAAAGATGACACATTAGGTATTTTCACAGGACCCACTCCCTCCTGAGGGCAGTCAAAAACAGCAGCAACCTGCTGTGAAAGTTGTGTTCTACATGCTTTACGTTCCCTTAACAGTTCATCCAACCGATCCTGTACCTCACTGGCTGTCCAGTCACGAATGGGTTTGCTCTTGAACACTTGGGCCAACTCTTTATCAGGACAGCTGGGTACAAACATGACTGCAACTCTGAGCACTGATTGGGTAAGGTCCTGCCCTCACTCACAAGGTACTGTTCGGCTGCCTCTGCAGCTTTGTTAAGCCTAATCCAGAAATCTATTGGACCCTCATTAGCATATGGTTTGATTGAATAGAAATCAGCTAATGGCATACCTGAGCAGACAGTATCCCCAAAGTGTTGCTTGAAAACACTGAACACCGCCTTAACATCTGTGACAACAACGTTGTTACGCTTCCAGACTTTGGTCACATCCCGTGCCCTCCCCATGAGCCTAGACATCACCTCCCCAACATTCCCAGACCCAGTGTAACCCCTCTTCTCTAGGTAGACTTCCATTAACTCCTCCCACTCCAGGACAGAGTACTTAATCTGAGCCATCACCCCTAAAAAGAGGTGGAGCACTAACATCTGACTTCACAACCAGATTCAGCTTGGACGCATCAATAAAGGTTGACCCACACTGCTCAGGCAGGGGAAACTGCTGGGGTTGGTGAGGGGACGGGCAGGAGAAAGACTTGAAACCCCAGGCTGCAGTAAACTCGCTCTGATAGATTCTCCTATCTCTGAACCAATCTGCTTAATAAGGTCACTAAGCTGACTCGGAGGCGTCCCATTATCACCGAGTACTGTGGATGATGGTACATCAAAAAGACAGAGGTGGGATACCCTGGTCAGGTGGAACAAACAGCCTACCCCTCCCAGTGCTTGCAAACTCAGGACTAGCAAACGCTCTACTCCCAGGAGCTGACTGTACAATTGGTGTAAATGGAAGGACACCCCTCCCTCTACCCACACTAAAATCCCCAGCATAACACGTCTTATGGATTTGAGAATCTTCCATGGCTCAACAGAGCACTAAAATACAATGTAATTTAGTGCATTCAAATACCCAACAAATAAATGCAATTAACAAATTCATCCAAAACATACAAATAAGCACGAATACCTGTATCTAATGAATATGCTATGTAGTGGCTTCCTTTCCTCTTTACCATAGCCACTGCCCTAGCCTGAAGCGGGGTTGTTTCGGACGCATACAGTCCACACTCAACGTTTCCAAACGGCCAAACATTCAATGAGATCCAGGGATATAGTGCAACAAAAAATGTTTATTCTTCTTATCTAACAAAAAGGTATTCTCCAATCAACTAAAGCAGAGATTACTTGAAATGCAAATACATAATATAATATGACCTGTCTGTCTGTATTTCTGTATGTCTATATGGTCAAAAAACTATACCGCTCCCGCATCTAGCAAGGACTCCTCCCCCGAAGGCCCAACTTCCTGCCTTTATACTAACACAATTAACACAGTACAATGAATGGGCAAGAGGGGGGGCCAAAACTGAGTTACACTAATAACAAATGAATATATCTCAATCCAGTAAATAAATCATAAAGGTACGTACCTAATATTTCATCATATACATTAATATTTAATATATTTACACAAATGTACATGGAGCTCAGTATGTTCAGTCTTTTATACAAAATATGCCCAAATCGGCTCTAACATACCGGCCCCTAATTGTTGACTGCACTGAATGCACAACAATTACTTAATATTCAAACGTAGAGCCAATACAAAAACATTCTATACCAGAGCACCATTACAGTTCATAGCTATATACAAATATACAAGGTGCCATATAGGAAAATAGTCCATAGATCTCAGTCTGAGTTGAAGTGTAAAGGTGTTCAACTTCCAAAAATGTCAAGAGTTTGACGTCCACAAAATGTATGACATCAAAGAATGTAAGAGTACTGACATCAACGAATCAGAGGTGCACGTGATTCAAAGATGGAGCACTGTGTGTGTGTGTGTGTGTGCTCTACTGTCGCCTGAAGGAGCAGACAGAGTTTATTGATAGGTCTCTGTAGGATATTGGTCTTAGTCTTAACCATGACGCTCCGGACAAGACCTTTGGCCCCTGGCAAAGCCCTTCACCACACGCCCCATTAGCCAAGAGTTCCTTGGGGCGGTGTCATCGACGATGACCACAAGGTCACCAGGACTGAAGTTTCTCTTAGTTTTGTTCCACTTGTTCCGCTCCTGCATAAGTGGAAGATACTCCCCTGATCCATCTCTTCCAGAAGAGGTCAGTGATATATTGTACTTGCTTCCATCTCCTTCTTGAGTATAGGTCACTTCTCTGGAATAGTCCTGGTGGCAGGACTGGCTTTGCTTTCAGATGAAGCAGATGGTTCGGAGTCAGGGGTTCTAGATCGTTAGGGTCATTTGTTACAGTAGTGATTGGTCTGTCGTTCATAATCGCCTCAACTTCACACAAGGCTGTCTGCAAAGCCTCATCATCCAGTACTTGCTCTTTAAGGACTGAATAGAGGATCTTTTTCACCAGTCGGATCAACCTCTCCCATACCCCCCCATGGTGGGCTCCAGAGGGAGGGTTGAATGACCATGTCACTCCTTCCTTCAGTAATTTATTTTGAATCTTGTTGTGATCCAGCTCTTTCAGAGCTTCTCCTAGCTCTCTGTGTGTTCCAACAAAGTTGGTGCCATTGTCTGTTCTGGATACTTGTTACTGGGCCCTTCGACAGATGAACCTGCGCAGGGCATTGATGCAGGAATCAGTATCCAGATAACTAGCAACTTCTAGATGGACAGCTCGACTCACAAGGCAAGTAAAGATCACACCATACCGCTTCACATGAACGCGGCCTCGCTTCACCTCTATGGGGCCAAAGTAATCTATGCCCACATGGGTGAAAGGCGGCAAATCAGGTGCTACCCGATCTTGTGGAAGGTCAGCCATCTTCTGTTCCCCAGCTCTAGCTTGCATCCGCCTGCAGAAGACACAGCTCTTAAGGATCTTCCTTGCTAAGGAGTTGGCACAGGGTATCCAATATCGCTGGCGAAGTCTAGAAAGCATGTGACCTCTCCCAGAGTGGCCAACCTGCTCATGGATGTGGAGTAAGATCAGTCTGGAGATGTAGGAGTCTTTGGGCAGGATCATAGGATTCTTTAGTTCCGTAGGCATAGCAGCTTTGCTTAACCTTCCTCCTACTCTCAGAATGCCATTGTCAACTATTGGATCAAGCTTACAGATTGAGCCGCTTCTCTGGCACATTGTTTTCCTTTACAACTAGTGCAATTTCTTGTTTAAAGTGCTGTCGTTGCTCAAAATCGAATGATGACCTTTCTGCTTCATCTAGGTCATCTACAGACAGACTTTCTTTTCCAAACGTCAGTTTGAACTTGTCAATTTGTTCCTTCAGTGAGTTTGTCAGACTCTGATCTGATCCTGGATCAGTTTGGGTGAGAACTTTCCTTTCTGGCTTAACTGTAGTAGAAGTCTCTTCAGTTTCAGCATCCAGGCAACTGCTTTCTTCAAGCTGTTCCATGTTGAATAGTACTCAATCAGTTTGCTGGTCGGACTCTTTTCTTCCACACATGTACTGTTTACGATGACGTCTTTTCTCACCTCTGGATCATCTGGAGGGATGGAGCCAAGCTCCTCGGGGACTTTCGGCCATTGTGTTTCTGTTTTCTCCAGGAATTCTGGTCCTTTGCGCCATCTCTTTGAGTTCAGGAAAGTTTCAACATGTAATCCTCTTGAGGCATCATCGGCTGGGTTGTGTTTGGAGTTAAAAATACCTCCACTGTTTTGCTTTCGATAGGTCACGGATCATAGCAACCCTATTAGCCACAAAAGTATGGAATCTCTTGGTATCGTTGCGGATGTATTTTAGCACCGACTGGCTGTCTGTCCAGAAAGTTGACTCCTCAAGTTCAATCTGGAGCTCCAACCTTAACATCCTGTCCACTCGCACTGCCAATGTTGCTGCAGCAAGTTCCAGTCTGGGGATCGTCATCTGCTTGAGTGGAGTCACCTTGATTTCCCCAGTATGAATGCGATGTGGACCTTTTCCATAACGTTTGTGAACCTAAGGTAGCTTGCCGTGCCATAACCTTGTTCACTTGCATCAGAAGTGATGCAGCTGTGCGGTCTTGATTTGACCAAAGTTCTCCGGCATCATACACCTGTTGATCTGGAATCTGGAGAGCTGGTCCAGCTCTGAGAGCCATCTCTTCCATGAAATAGAGTGTTCTTCAGGGATGACTTCGTCCCATCCACACTTTAGCTTGCAGAGCACTTGAAGAATTTGCTTTGCCTTTAATACGAATGGGGCGAGGAAACCTAATGGATCATAAATAGAGCTGACAGTTGAGAGAATACCTCTTCTTGTAAGGGGTCTGTTCTTGACAGTGACCTGAAGTTAAACACATCCCTTTCAATGTTCCATCGGATTCCAAGTGCTCTTTCAACAGGCAGCTTTTCTCTGTCCAGGTCCAGTTCTTTTATCTGCTTGGCTTTGTGTTCATCAGGGATAGAAGCTAGTACAGTGCGGCTGTTGCTGACCCACTTGGTCAATTTGAACCCACCTTGAGAGCACACATCCCTGAGGTTTCTTGTGAGAGCTATGGCTTGTTCTTCTGTGGCCACTGACTTGAGGCAGTCATCAACATAGAAGTTGGACTTGACTGTTTGAATCGCCTCTTCATCGTACCCCCTCACAGTTGTCTTCTGCAGTCTTTTCGCAGTGCAAAGTTTGCACAACTTGGAGAGGATATAGCACCCGAAAAGATGTACTGTCATTCTGTACTCCTCCAATCTTTTGTTAGTATCACCATCCGGCCACCATAGGAATCGCAGAAGTCTAAGTCATCTTCATGGACACGTACTTGATGGAACATTCCTTCGATGTCTGCCATCATGGCAATCTGCTCTTGCCGAAATCTTAGCAAGACTCCTATAAGCGTGTTTGCCAGGTCAGGGCCTTGAAGGAGTTCACTGTTAAGAGATGTACCTTTATAGGATGATGAACAGTCAAACACCACTCGTATCGTTCCTTTGCGCTTATGGTGAACGCCATGGTGTGGTATGTACCATACCTTGCCTTTCTCTCTGAGGAGCTGTTCTTGTGGTACCTTCTGCGTAACCTTTTGTTATCATCTCTTCCATGAAGCCTTTGTACTCTGCAGCGTAACCTTTGTCCTTCTTGAACTTCCTGATAATATTTAGAGCCCGCTGCTTTGCCATGTCACGGTTGTTTGGCAGGACTACATCTTTGTTGCGAAAGGGCAACGGTAAGTAGTAGTGATGGTCTTTGAGGGTTGTGGAGCTTGATACTATCTCCATAAACCTACGATCCTCAGCTGACATCTCACTTTTCTCTTCATACTCTCTCTCAGGGAAGTCATGGTTGTACTGATTTACAAGAAGAACCCCCAGGTCGGCCATTGAGATACGATTAGCCATCACCGTAGGACGCCTGATTCTTCTGCCATGGTACAACTGTTGAGAGGACCATTCATCACCCATCCAAAGAGGGTTTTCACTGCATACGGTCCGTTGCCTTGGCTATTTATGATTTGCCAGGGTTCCATTGCCCTTTGGAGCATTACGCCAATCAGAAGTTCGACGTCAGCATCAATCTCCTTCAACTGAACCTCTTTCAGGTATGGCCACCTTTTGAGCTCTTTCTGAGTGGGAATGTTCTCTCTTGTCACTGGGATCTTATGTTGGGTGTAGACCTTTGGTAATGCAAGAAATGTGTCGCCTTCCACATTGCCAATCTCTAATCCAGATATCTCAAAGCTCTTGGTAGGACTCTCCTGCCCCATTGTGCGTAGCAGAATTTCAGTCGCACTGCCTTTAGCTTGCAACTGCCTCATGAGTCTCTCCGTACAAAATGTTGCTGAGCTACCAGAATCGAGAAACGCATAGGTTAACACAGACTTGCTTCCATTTGCCACCTTTACTTGAACTGGCACAATTGCAAGTGCACAATCTGTACCGGCCCCGGTATCTTCACCAGCTTCCAGTGAAACAAGAGCACTGCTGACAGTCTCCTCCCGCTTTACTGCTACACCACTCATATCTGCCTTTTGAGATCTAAATCTCTCTTCCTTCAATGTGCAGGATAGTGGGGTGCTTTCTTTGACAGCTCTGACAGGTCATCCTTCTTTTACATTCTCTGCTTAAGTGTCCTCTCATCAAACAGCCAAAACAAAGGCCTTTTGATCTCAGAAACTCAACCTTGAATTCATGTGGCTGTGCCTTCACCTGTTGGCAGTCAACAATAAATGCGCACCAGCTCAAAATATACATGAGATACTGGGAGCATCAGAAGGGTAGGTGCCTGGTCTCTTTACTTTGAATGTTTGTTCTTTTAAAGGTTTTTCAGAGTCACAATCTGCCACTACAGCTACTGTAGTGGCAAAGCCTGCTTCCCCTACTCTTGGACTTGAACTGCTGTTTAAAGTCAGCTTCTGTTTTGGGTTTTAAAAACCTTTTGTTGTACAGGGGATCTTGAATATCTCCATACAACGGATCCTGCAGTATTTTGGCCTGTTTTTCCATGAACGTTACCAGGTCACTGAACTGGGCCCTCAGGTGACTTCTCTCTAAAAATATCACATGCCATAGACCTCCATTTTTCCCTTAGTTTGTAGGGAAGTTTTGACATGATCAGCTTTATGTTGAGGAAGATTAAGCTCTTCCATGTTCTGTAGGTCTTGCATAGCGTTACAGCAACCTCTTAGATAGAGTGCATAACCACCCAGTCCCTTTCCATCATCGGGTTTGATGTTTGTCCAGTTCCAAGCCTTTTCCATGTAAGCAGTGGTGACTTTGATTTCATTGCCAAAGTGTTCCTTTAACAACCTCTTAGCTACTGCACAGCCTCTTCTGGCTTCCATATGCAGACAACTACGGACCAGATCCTTGGGCTGACCAGAGGTGTATTGTTCCAGGTAATAGAGCCTATCCTGGTGACTGCTTGTCTTATCTTCATACCATGCTCAAATGCACGCATGAATGGCCTAAAGTTTAGAGGATCACCGTCAAACATAGGTATCTCCCTAACAGGGAGTGTGGCTTGTTTGTGCTGTAGTACAAGGGAGGTCAGCAATTTCATTCTGCCTTTGCATGACAGTAGAGAGGTTATCATGGCTGGTATTATGGCTGATACCCGTAGTGTTGATTCTGTGTCGATTGCTAGACCTTGCTGTTGGCTGCTGAAGAGTGTGGTTTACGACTGTTTTCGAATAGGGTTTGATGGCTTTGTGGTCGGTTGTTGTAAAACTCTTTGTAGTGGGGGTCTTTGGAACTGCACCTAATGCAGCAAACTCAACAGGTGATGGTTCAGGTTCCACATAGACCTCTGGTTCCTGTTTCTCAAAATAAGAGTTCATTCCATCTTCTTGGCTTAGTAAATGGGCTGCCACAGAATGGGATTGAGAAGTTGACTCGGTACTCTCCAGGACCTTCAGTTTGGCATTATATGCTGCTATGTCCGTTTCAGTGCCATTTTTTCCATCCTAACATTCAGTTGAGCTTTCTCCAGTTCCAATGCATGCTTGTCTTGTAATGATGCTTGGCGAGCTAGTAGAGCTGCTCGTGCTCTGCCTCGGCTTTAAGGCGTTCAGAGGACACTGAGGAAGCAGTCTTAGAATACTTAGTTTTACTTGATATTTTTGACACATTGGAAATGCTGTCATGTGGTTCAATGAGCGTTTGTGGCTCAACTTCAGCCTTTTTCCATATTTCCACCTCTTTCAGGAAATGTTCATAAGTTCTCATTCTTGGTTGATAATAGTTAATGCTCTCCTGTTCCTGTTCCTCCTCTGTGACCAGCTCTAGCACAGATTCATGAGCCTTCTTAAAGTCATTGAGCACAGCATCAAATGCTTCAAGACTCTCATTCACAGTTGCAATGTTTCCTCCATCAACAAGAAGGACTTTTATTTCATTCATTTTGCGTGTACACACTCCAAGTTTGCCTCTCCGGGCTGCATAGAGTGAATTTAGATGCTCCTCTGCCCTCTCCAGTGGAGTCTTATTTGGGATTTCCTCCTCCATCATTCACTTTTAGTTCACTCAATTTACAATGACACGGTTGTTGGTTTGATTGTTAAACGTAATGCCCCTTTAGACCTCCTTTAATCTTTAAAAACACAGTCATCCATTTCAGCATATTGACCCATTTTGAATTGCACATGTGCAAGTTTGGCATTTTAGATGCGTTTTAAACATTTCATCCCGTTGAGGTTTTGTCCCTTTAATGAAGTTTTAACACGCAGTATCTTTAGATCCTTAAGTTGCATTCGTTGCTTGATGGATTGCATTTCCACGTTAGGCCAAATATTAGATATATGATTAGGCTACATTGTGCATAGGATCTGTGTTTCCCAAACTTAAACTTCTTAATTGTTTTCACAGCGCTGTATTTTGAATTCCATTCCCAAGTTTATCAAACATTCCAGTTATAAGCACATTTGCGCTTCCATAATATGCATGATCAAACGATCGCCTTGAACAGGGCAGCTCATTCATTCGCAGTGGTTACTCACGGCTGGCGAAATCTAGGAGTTCAAATCCTTCCAAGCGAGCTGTCCTTATGGTCCGAATGCAATTACAAATAGAACAAAATCCAGCGTGTGTCCGAACCGGAGATTTCCTTCCGGTAGTAATCCTTCACGGAGTTTTTTGACTTGAATGTAGTGGCTTCCTTTCCTCTTTACCATAGCCACTGCCCTAGCCTGAAGCGGGGTTGTTTCGGACGATACAGTCCACACTCAACGTTTCCAAACGGCCAAACATTCAATGAGATCCAGGGATATAGTGCAACAAAAAAATGTTTATTCTTCTTATCTAACAAAAAGGTATTCTCCAATCAACTTAAAGCAGAGATTACTTGAAATGCAAATACATAATATAATATGACCTGTCTGTCTGTATTTCTGTATGTCTATATGGTCAAAAACTATACCGCTCCCGCATCTAGCAAGGACTCCTCCCCCGAAGGCCCAACTTCCTGCCTTTATACTAACACAATTAACACAGTACAATGAATGGGCAAGAGGGGGCCAAAAACTGAGTTACACTAATAACAAATGAATATATCTCAATCCAGTAAATAAATCATAAAGGTACGTACCTAATATTTCATCATATACATTAATATTTAATATATTTACACAAATGTACATGGAGCTCAGTATGTTCAGTCTTTTATACAAAATATGCCCAAATCGGCTCTAACATGCTACATTCACTTTCACTGTTTACAGTATATATTCACTTACAGTAAGCCATCAACAAATTCACATGCACAGGTCGTGCACCTCATCCACATGCACAGCTCCGGCGGTCGGCTTGAGCTGACCAGTCGGCAGGTCACGTAATTAGGACACTGCCACAACTGGAATTCTGATGGTTGGATAATTTTTATTCGACCTGCACACGAAGAGACAACACACAATATGTTAGCTCTTGGTGCAGCCACAGCTCTCGGGCACCTTGCTAGTTGAAGGTCAGGCAAAAGAGAACAGGTGCTGCATGCACACATTCAGTGCCTAACAACACACTATACAATACAAGTAAAATGATATACAACATAATTCTGACAAAATAAAAGACATAACTGCACACCACGAGACAACACACAATAGGTTAGCCCTTGGTGCAGCCACAGCTCTCGGAGCACCTGCGTGAGCACATAGAAACTCACTCAAACACTGCCCCAAATACTCCCGAGTTACAATAGGTACCCAAATTAGCGAGGCTCGGTGAAAGTTGTTAACATACATCTTTATATTGTCCACATTGTAACAAAACCTATAGTTGCGTAACAGCACTTTGTGTAACTTTACCACAGTTTTATATTGACAAATTACGGCGCCAAGGACAACATACCTTGCTAGTTGAAGGTCAGGCAAAAGAGAACAATAAGAGGGTACATAAATACAGATAACCCGCGATGGACCAAACCAAAATATACACAACTTTTACAATTAGGTGTATTTGCAATATAGATACATAAAAAATGTTTGTACACCAAAAAATAACATTAGCTATGCAGCTGTAATTAAATAAAGAAACCACATTGAATTATTATTATTATTAACTTTTTAACATCCCCTCTTGACCTGGCCTACTTGAACTGTCCTTGTGTGCAATTTGGTGCATAATCTAGGGGAACAACATCACACTACTACACATATAATTCAAATCATAACTTTATTGTCATTCATGCTCTTATTTTTAACCTAGTAGTTTTGCAAAAGTGTAACCTGCGTCAATTCTAGGAAATATTGGAATAACGTGCTTAAGAGGAGCCCTGACACGCACAACAGGATAACACAACTACCACATTTTCAATTGACAATCATTGATTTAAATGGATGTGGTCAATAGATTTGTATAGGCATATATACTAATTTAATTTAACTTGTAAGCCAAGGTTGGATTAGTAGGTCTAGCAACATGCACCCTGGATAACCGCGTCATGAATCGGAACGGGCTCCAACGTCCTCATATACACATTATGACAAAATAAAGATCTTAATATTTCACGAAATAAAGACATAGAAGAAAACAGGTTCTAGAAACTCAATTTCTCCATGGCAATAGAATGTAAACATGTAAATTGCGCCAAACATATCCAAATATCGCCTACAACTCAATTCTCAGCGCAGCATATTGGACGACTCCACAGGCATTGATCATTCGCGACTTTAAGTCATTCCTGTTATCTCTAGAGCATCCCGTATATTTATAGCGCTGCATTTCGTCCCCCTCTGACCATGGATAGGGTTGGGAGCATTCCTGAGTTCACTTATGGTCCCACTAAGGTAATCTTAGGAGATATTCCTTTTGGCATACTGTAAATGCCTGTGCATAATGTACCTAATAAAGCATAATTGTTTTAATTATCTTCAAAGGAATTCTGTAGAAGCAGCCTTTATTTTCAGACTCTGCAGGCCTGCTGGGAGGAAGCATATTACAATAAACAGGTAAGATTCATCCCACAAAAACAGTAACCACAGAAGAAAAGAGATAGATTTAATCCCAAAACAAGAGTTTTATTTCAAGACAGTTTAGAGAAGATGGTCATAAGAGTTTTTAATATCACTTGCAAATTGTGAGACATGAGCAGTTGTGAAATGTTGCGAGAGGCCCTTCTGAAAGCACATTATATGGTCTTTAGTGGCACGGTTTCACACCTTACCCTCATCTTGCAGAAGAAGTTCATGGTCCACTATCTGCTGCCCAGAGTCGAGGCCAGGTCTCGCCCCATGTCACCATGGAGCACATGAGCGACTGGCTGGTGTCTCAGGGCAAAAAATCCCTTAGGGAGAGGTGAGTACCACGTCAGCTCTCACCTTCACTGCCATTCTCTGTCACCAGCAGCACTCCAGGAGGTGTGGGTAAAATAAACAACAGATAAATAGGAAGCCAGGAAAGTTGAAATGCTTTGTGTTTTATTTGAAGGGTGTGGAAGGAAACCCTGGAGGAGGGGAAACGAACTCGCTCGGCTGGTAAGAGAATGAGAGTTAGAGACTTAGACTATCAGTCAGTGAGCTCCTTTCTAGCCTTTCAACAACTAGTCAGTACAGCAGAATATATCTGTTGTGAAATTACACTAATGGGACTTCCTGTTTCCTACGGCAGACCTGGGAAGTAAACACCTGCCTAAAAATGATTGACATGGAGCACAAGGCTGTCTGCAAGCTCCGCCGCTCTATGCACACCACCTCTCCAGCTGGAGCTGACATGTGAGTTCCATGTACTGCCCTGCATACAGCTTGCTCCATTCATCTACACATCTGGAGCTATGCAGAAAATAACTAGGGCAGTGTTCTCTGTGTGAACATTGCACATCGTTTAGCTTTCTCTGCTGCTTTTTGTTGATTTCAGCAGACCCCAAGGTCCACATCATCGTGGAGAGAGCTGTGAGGAGCATTCTGGACAAGCTGTCCAATAAGCCCTGTAGCAACCTGCTCAGCCCATCCCAGGTGGTGGTGGAGCTGGTGCCCAGGATCCTCCTGGCCCTGTGGCTTCAGCCAGAGGAAGGCCATTCAGATCACCCCATCCTCCTAAGCGGGATGGCTGTGAGTATGGTGGTGGCCGTGGGAGAAGCTCTCCAACACGTTGAAGGCCTCTTCTCCTCACACCCCTTTCTCCCGGGCTGCTGCTTTTGACTCTGTGAGGTCGATCCTCGGGAGAATCAGCCAGTCCTTCTCCCTGGATGACCTCAAGACCCCCTTTTTTATGAGCTCTGTCTGTGCCTTTGTGGCGGACGAGGTGAAAAGCTACTTCCAGCCTACTGCAGACACCCTGCGAGTTCCCCTGTCCTAGTGGTGGCCTTCTCCGCCACACTACCAGCTGATATCCAAGCAGGTGAGTAGCACTCATAGAAAGCACTCTGACAGATGCCTTTTGTCATGACATCCTGGTGCCTTGTAGTAGTAGAGCCAATCAGGATTTTAATTGTCACCTCTAACACAGATGCAGACCTGGCTTCTTCCCACCTGGAGGTTGTGGATATCCCCCATAACACAGAGGCAGACCCAGCTTCTTCCCACCCGGAGGTTGTGGACATCACCCCTAACACAGAGAAAGACCCGGCTTCTGCCCACCTGGAGGTTGAGGGATTCCACCCCTAACACAGAGTTTGACCCAGCTTCTCCCCACCTAGATGTTGTTGACATCACCCGTAGCAGAGAGGAAGACCCGGCTTCTTCCCCACATAGTGGTTTTGGACATCACCCCTAACACAGAGGCACACCTGGCTTCTTCCCACCTGGAGGTTGCTGACAAAACCCGTAGCACAGAGGCAGACCCGGTATCTTACCACCTGGAAGTTGAGGACATCACCCCTAACACAGAGGCACACCTGGCTTCTTCCCATCAGGAGCTTGTGGACATCACCCCAAACACAGAGGCAGACCCGGCTTCTTCCCACCTAGAGATTGCGGTCATCAACCCTAACAAAGAGGCACACCTGGCTTCTTCCCACAAGGAGCTTGTGGACATCACCCCTAACACAGAGGCTGAGACGGCTTCTACCCACCTGAAGTTTGTGGTCATCACCCCTAACACAGAGTTAGACCCGGCTTCTTCCTATCAGGAGGTTGTGGAAACCACCCCTAACACAGAGACAGACACGGCTTCTTCCCACCTGGAGCTTGTGGACATCACCCCAAACACAGAGGCAGACCCGGCTTCTTCCCACCTAGAGATTGCGGACATCACCCCTAACAAAGAGGCAGACCCGGCTTCTTCCCACCTGAAGGTTGTGGACATCAACCCCTAACACAGAGGCAGAGCCAGCTTCTTCCCACCTGGAGGTTGTGGACATCATCACTAACACAGAGGCAGACCCAGCATCTTCCCACCTGGAGGTTGTGGACATCACCCCTAACACAGAGGCAGACCCGGCTTCTTCCCACCTGGAGCTTGTGGACATCACCCCAAACACAGAGGCAGATCCTGCTTCTTCCCACCTGAGTTTGTGGACATCACCCCTAACACAGATGCAGACCCGGCTTCTTCCCACCTAGAGGTTGTGGACATCACCCCAAACACAGAGGCAGATCCTGCTTCTTCCCACCTGGAGCTTGTGGACCTCACCCCTAACACAGATGCATACCCTGCTTCTTCACTCTTGGAGGTTGTGGACGTCACACCTGAAGAAAAGCCTCTCATGGTGGCCGTCTCGCCACTCTGCCATCTGACATCCAAGCAGGTGAGTAAGACTTATAGAAAGCACTCTGACAGGTGCCGTTCATCATGATAACATGTAAATGTTGGTCCCATGTTTCATGAGCTGAAATAAAAGATCCCATTCAACTGGCCAGTGTTTAGAACCTACGGTTTGCATTTATTTACATTCTGTCCCGCTTTTGTCCCTTTCCAGAGGATGTTGCTGTGGTCACCCTGGGACGTCACCCCACACGTCACCAAGGACGTGACCCTGGATGTTCCATGCAGGGCGAGGAAAGGGGCAGTCCAGCGTTTTTCTGCAGGCTTTGGAGGGCAGTGTGCTGCTGCGCTTGCCACAAGGAAGAGGAGGAATAATATTAATTATTCATTAGACCAGAAACAGGATTGAACCATATACCATTAAATTCTTTGCATTATAGTTGCCTTCAATTCTGATTTTCTTCTGTTTAATTCTTAATTAATTTCAGAACATTTCTCTAAACTTTGTGGAGTAGGTTGTATAAATAGGTGGGAAACATCCCAATCCCAATCTTAATGCTTTTAATAATTAACTTATTACATTTTTTTAGATGTATTATTTGACAAAAAAGTGAGAGTAGCTGACAAAAAACTTTTAATCATCATAGAAAACTCTTTCTCACTATTAAAAATGCATTGTTTTATTTAAGCAAGGTTAAAAGATTAACGTTTCGGCCTAGTCTATGACGATATGCAAGTTGTGTTTGCCCAGTTAAAAGGGGGACCCAGACTCACCCTGGTTCTTGAGGGTTGCAGACACTGAATAATTATCATTTGAAATTAATGGCACTTTTCAAGTCTTGACTAAAAATCTTTAATGAATATGAATTTAAATACAATTGACTTGAGGATCAGAGCAGGCAGGCTGACTGGCTTGCCCTGAAGGCCCTCTGCCTCTACCTCTGTGTGGTTAATCTCAGCCAAGAGGTTGTATGGGTTGTCTGTCTCTCTCTGGGTGTGAATCACTATCACTATGACCTCTCGCTCCGCCTGCCCGTTGGCCTGATTAGAAGGCTTCCCCTCTCATTCCTTGTTCACAGGAGCAGGGGTGATGGCATCCGGGGTAACCTCCTCTCTCCTGTATCTAACCCATCTTTCTGGCTGTGAGTTCGACTGAGGTCACTCGTTCTCTCTCCCAGGGTGTTGGATAGTTTCTCCTCCTCTGTGTCCTGTGTATTTTCTACATTGTAGAATAATAGTGAAGACATCAAAACTATTAAATAACACATATGGCATCATGTAGTAACCAAAAACGTGTTACACATATCAAAATATATTTCAGATTTGAGATTCTTCAAAGTAGCCACCCTTTGCCTTGATCACAGCTTTGTAGATACAGAATAATACGAAATGTTCTGAGACCAGGTTGTGCTTTCACCTCCCCGGTAAGAGGGAATAAGGCAACCTCAGAGTTACATTCAAGGATACTTTATTGACACACACGGATGAAATGGACATGGAAAGGTAGTGGAATGATAGTGGTCCTGTAATGGACAGATAACAGGGGCTAATGAATATGCACAATAACTGATAGCACAAGTAGAGCAACAACGCTATTAATAAAGGAAGGGCTGTATTAATGGCATAATGCTACCTGCGGAGTATTACACAACACAGTAAAAACACAGAGAGGGGCAACTTACAATAGGCAATGGTAGTAAATATAAAGAACAACAAGTAAGAATGATATACATGTTACAAACCTCACTTTGTGCACGTACACTATCCCACGGTATATCTGTGCATTCAAATTGTCATCGATAAATGCAATTGTGTTCATTGTCTGTAGCTTATGCCTGCCCATACCATAACCCCACTGCCACCATGGAGCATTCACAACGTTGACATCAGCCAACAGCTCGCCCCATACGCTGCTTTACAAGTGGTCTGAAGTCGTGAGGGCCAGTTAGAAGTACTGCCAAATTCTCCAAAGCCGCCTTGGCTTATGGTTGAGAAATTAACATAAACGTATCTCTGGCAACAGCTCTGGTGGACATTCCTGCAGTCCGTAAGCCAATTGCATGCTGCCTCAAAACTTGAAACATCTGTGCATTGTGTTGTGTGACAAAACTGCACATTTTAGAGTGGCATTTTATTGTCCTCAGCACAAGGTGCACCTGTGTAATTATCATGCTGTTTAATCAGCTTCTTGATATGCCATATTTGTCAGGTGGATGGATTATCTTGGCAAAGGAGAAATGCTCTTACAGGGATGTAAACAAACTTTTGTGCACACAATAAGCTTTTGTGCAAACGAAATATTTCACGCTTTTATTTCAGCTTATGAAACATGGGACCAACACTTGTACATATTGCGTTAATATTTTTGTTCAGTGTAGTTATTTGGTTGGGAGAATGGGATCCTATCTGGGCTAGCTAAAGCCAACTTCATGGTTAGTAGTATGACAGAGAAAAAATAACAAGACAAATTTAAACATCACAAATCTGAGGGGGCAGGTGACCCTGTGCCCCCTTTGGGCATGACGTCTCTGCTATCAACCACATCATTCTGTCTCCGTGAATATTCAAAACAGACACATTCATTCAGGTCTGGTACTGTTCCTACCATATAGATCAGGGATGGACAATTCCTGTCCTTGGGGGGCCGGAGTGGTGTCACTACTTTTTTCCGCACACTCTAGGAGCTCAGATGCAATCATTTAATAACCTAATAGCCAAAGTTTCGACAGACAAGCTGTCTTCATCAGGGTATCCTGACGTTGGTTATTGGTTATTAAATTATTGCATCTGAGCTCCTAGATGTCTCTCCTTTCTTTTTCAAGTCTTCTACTCCGATAGCCAGCACCTCGCCTAAATAGGTGTGCGTTTCTTTTCGCCTCCATATTAATCTGGTACTGGTCCTACCATATAAGATCAGGCATGGACAATTCCAGTCCTTGGGGATCGGAGTGGTGTCACACTTTTCCCCATCCCTAGCAAACACAGCTGATTAAACTTATTGCATTCTAAACTGAAGCCCATGAGTACTTGATTATTAGAGTCAAATGTGTTAGCTGGGGCTGGGGAACAAGTGTAACACCAATCAGGTCCCGAGGACTGGAGTTGCCCATCCCTGATATAGATGCTCTGTTTGCACACATCGAGGGATGTGGTGACAGTGGAGACAAGGGAACACACATAAACTGCTTTGTCCTTTTAGAAGGTCGTCATAATCCTTACATAAATATGATGTGTATGCAAGAAATGCAGAGCCACTTCCAAAACATATTGACAGAGTCTAGTATCTAGTAATCTAATCAATTAGTTTTCAACCCCTTTGTTATGGCAAGCCTAAATAATCTCAGGAGTAAAAATGTGCTTAACAAGTCACATAATCAGTTAGATGGACTCACTATGTGTGCAATAATAGTGATTTTCAAACGACTACACAATCTCTGTACCCCACACATACAATTATCTATAAGGTCCCTCAGTCCAGCAGTGAATTTGAAACATAGATTCAACCACAAAGACCAGGGAGGTTTTCCAATGCCTCGCAAAGTAGGGCACCTTTTGGTAGATGGGTACAATTTAAGCAGACATTGAATATTCCCTTTGAGCATGGTGAAGGTATTAATTACGCTTTGGATGGTGTATTAATACACCCAGTCACTACAAAAATACAGGCGTCCTTTTCTAACTCAGCTGCCGGAGAGGAAGGAAAACTATCAGGGATTTCACCATGAGGCTAATGGTGGCTTTAAAACAGTTAGAAAGATTAATGGCTTTGATAGGAGAAAACTGAGGATGAATCATCAACATTGTAGTTACTCCACAATACTAACCTAATTGACAGAGTATGCACTCACTAACTGTAAGTCGCTCTGGATAAGAGCGTCTGCTAAATGACTAAAATGTAAATGTAAAAGAAGGAAACCTGTACATGCATTGTGTTTGCAATAAGGCACTAAAGTAAAACTGCAAATAATGTGGCAAAAGAAATTAACTTTATGTCCTGAATACAAAGTGTAATGTTTGGGGCAAATCCAACACAACACATCACTGAGTACCACTCTTCATATTTCCAAGCATGGTGGTGGCTGCATCATGTTATGGGTATGCATGTCATTGGCAAGGACTAGAGACTTTTTTAGGATAAAAAGAAACGGAATAGAGCTAAGTACAGTCAGAATCCTAGAGAGGAAAACCTGGTTCAGTCTGCTTTCCAACAGACACTGGGAGACAAATTCCCTCTTCAGCAGGACAATAACCTAAAACACAAGGCCAAAAATTCACTGGAGTTGCTTACCAAGATGACATTGAATGTTCCTGAGTGGCTTAGTTACAGTTTTGACTTAATTCGGCTTGAAAACTTAAAAAAAAAAAAAAAAAATGGCTGTCTATATAATGTATATTGCATATATTTTACAATCCAGTTGTGCAAAGCTCTCTTGGAGACTTACCCAGAAAGACACAGCTTTAATCGACTCTGGGGTGTGAATACTTATATAAATGAGATATTTCTGTATTTCATTTCCAATACATTTGCACAAAAATTTCAAAAACGTGTTTTTCACTTTGTCATTATGGGGTATTGTATGTAGCTGCGTGAGAGAAAATATTATAATTGAATCCATTTTCAATTCAGGCTGTAAGAAAACAACATGTGGAATAAGTTAAGGGGTATGAATACTTTCTGAATGCACTGTATATCTGCAAGAAATGATAAATATGTGAATGTTTGAAAGGGGGTCATATAAACATTGCCTTATTTATATTTTTACAGACAATATTAAGTGAATTCTGTCTGAAATAGTCATGCTATAATGGGCATAGTTTCTCAGACCAAATTTCCATTCTGGCTGAAACAAAGCAACCTGATCATGCTCCAGTCAAATAGAGCTATAGGGAATGCCTACTACATTCCAATCTCCTTCCCCACACATTGATTTCATTCTTCGGATCTTTATTCAGAAACAAACAAACTGAAATTAAGTGCTGTCTTCAGTGTGTCTTGTTGCAGGTTGTGCAATGTTCAAAAGTGTGTGTGATATTAGCATTAACTTGTGTGTGTGGTGTCAAGTGTGGATGGTCCTATGTATGCAAATAGCCGAGATTGGATATTTCCAGCACCATGGACAGCAGCGACATTGGGATAGCGAGATCTGTAATTCAGCAACACATGACACTGGATAGCGGCTGTCTCAGGTGAACCGGGCATTGGGAAAATCCCATCTAATAGGAAACGAGGCATAGGAGGGGCAAAAAAGACTGAAGGAGAAGACTTCCACAGGAACTCTATGCTTAACTGTTCTGCCACATTCATTTCCAAATGTTACATTTTTCGATTTGTAAATAAAAGGGAACACATCTGCAAATAATGTAAATTGACTTTTCTAACTACACTGTAACAGCTTTAGTGTGTCTGTGTCTCATAGAGTACAACTGCAAGCAATTCACTTCTCAAATCCTTCTCAAATGTCTGTTTAAGTGAGAAACTAAATTAAAAACAACCCGTTAGACTAATACAATGCGTACTGTCACAAATTATTACTACTTCCCAACAAGACAACGAAGTGATGGTCTTTACCCACCATGGAGAACTTATAAAGGCTCACTTCCCCACCAAAAGTTCCCACGCAGAGCGATGTTGTTTACTACATCATTATGCATATGTAGCGTGGTTCGTTCTGCGTTGTGTACTTTTAATTAGGACCACTGCCACAACTGGAATTCTGATGGTTGAATAATTTTTATCGACCTGCACCTGAAGAGACAAAAAATGATTTTAGCCCTTGGTGCAGCAACATTGGCTCTGGGCACCTTGCTAGTTAGAAGGTCAGGCAAAGAGAACAGGTGCTGCATGCACACATTCAGTGCCTAACAACACACCTATACAATACAAGTAAATGATACACAACTATAATTCTGACAAAATAAAAGACATAACTGCAAACTACGAGACAACACATCAATGGAGGGTTAGCCCTTGGTGCAGCCACAGCTCTCGGACACCTGCGTGAGCACATAGAAACTCACTCAAACACTGACCCAAATACTCCCGAGTTACACAATAGGTACCCAAATTAGCGAGCCTTGAAAGTTGTTAACATAAATCGTTATATTGTCCACATTGTAACAAAACCTATAAGTTGCGTAACAGCACTTTGTGTAACTTTACCACAGTTTTATATTGACAAATTACGGCGCCAAAAAGGACAACATACCTTGCTAGTTGAAGGACAGGCAAAAGAGAACAATAAGAGGGTACATAAATACAGATAACCCGGCGATGGACCAAACCAAAATATACACAACTTTTACAATTAGGTGTATTTGCCAATATAGATATATAAAAATGTTTGTACACCAAAAATTACATTAGCTATGCAGCTGTAATTAAATAAAAACCACATTGAATTATTATTATTATTATTATTATTATTATTATTAACTTATTAACATCCCCTCTTGACCTGGCCTAGTTGAACTGTCCTTGTGTGCAACTTGGTGCATAATCTAGTCAATCTAGTCAAAACTGTTCGCTGCTCTGGCACCCCAATGGTGGAACAAGCTCCCTCACGACGCCAGGACAGCGGAGTCACTCACCACCTTCCGGGAGACATTTGAAACCCCACCTCTTTAAGGAATACCTGGGGATTAGGATAAAGTATTCCCTTCTAACTCCCCCCAAATTGTAAAGTGGTTATCCCACTGGCTATAGGGGTGAACGCACCAATTTGTGAGTCGCTCTGTCAAGAGCCGTCTGCTAAATGACGTTAAGCCCCTGAGTAAGCGCAACCCTAATTGCTCTGTAAGTCGCTCTGGTTAAGAGCGGTCACTAAATGACTAAAATGTAAAATATGTAAATGTAACATCACACTACTACATTCGCCCCTACTGTTTTACACTAGATTATAAACACAAAACAAAACACACATTACCTCGAAGGTAACAAAGCAAAGAAAGAAAAAAAACATTTCACACTCACAGGGCGACAGAGTAACCCAGTGTAGTCCTTAATTCTAGACCCCCAAATGGTCGATCAGCTGGAAAAGCTATCCCGTGAAGGATTAGGAAAAATAAGAGGTAGCTAATTCCTTATTCAACCCTATACAAAAAATGCCAAATACATTTTATGCTGATGAACTACACACAAAGTTACATGAATTGTCAAAAATATTAGACAAACCCACAAATCACTCTAAGACCCACTTAGATTACCACATACACACAACAAAGAAGCACAGGTAGGCAATATCCTACTGTCACTGAAAACCAAGAATTGTTTCATTTCCTGTGTAGGACATAGTTTGGATTAGCCTATTCACTGCGGATTAATAAATCTACCTAGTCTAGTCCGAACACCCCTCACCCAAAAAACCCTAGCAGGAATGTCACGGACAGCACCAACCGTTGCTCAAGGTCTAACCTCAGGTTGGGGAGTACTACAGATCAGCATATCCGGAGCCAGCACATTTTCAATTTCCGACTCAACACTAGTAGTGTCAAGACGACTGATCAGAATCCTGGTAGATTGTCACAGACCAGACTGACAAAGCATCTTCAACCAAGTTAACAACATCAGGGACAGCACCATCCCAGCGAGTGGAGTTTCACTATCAGTGAATTCTTGTAGGCTTTGGGGATCTCGGGCCCCAAACCTGGAAGGATCTGGAGAAGGTCTGTAAGTCGGGAGGGAGCGGGCCAAAATCCCTGCTGCAGTGTGTGCAAACCTGGTCAAGACCTACAGGAAACGTATGATCTCTGTAATTGTAAACAAAGTTTCCTGTACCAAATAATAAGTTCTGCGTTTTCTGATGTATCAAATACTTATGTCATGCAATAAAATGCAAATTAATTACTTAAAAAATCCTTACAGCATGTGATTTTCTGGATTTTTGTTTTACATTCCGTCTCTCACAAGTTGAAGTATCGTATGATAAAAATTACAGACCTCTACATGCTCTGTAAGTAGGGAAAACCTGCAAAATCGGCAGTGTATCAAATACTTGTTCTCCCCACTGTATGTACTGGATATCATTTTTATTTTACATTTTTAGTCATTTAGCAGACGCTCTTATCCAGAGCGACTTACAGTAGTGAGTGCATACATCATTTTTATTTTTCATACTGGCCCCCCGTGAATCGAACCCACAACCCTGGCGTTGAAACATGCATGCTCTACCAACTGAGCAACATCCCACTGCGTGATTCCTCCTACCCTGGACAACGCTGGCCAATTGTGCGGCGCCCCATGGGTCTCCCGGTCGCGGCCAGCTCGATAGTAGAGCCTGGATTCGAACCAGAATCTCTAGTGGCACAGCTAGCACTGCGATGCAGTGCCTTAGGACCACTGCGCCACTCAAAGGGTGCCAGCTTTGTAACCTATCTCTGCTCGCATGCATCGTCTCGGCTTTGTAAGAATATATTTGAGTGGGATTGTTTTTAGTCCACACAGTAAACTTATGCCTCTTTGCAGCCAATGGCTGAATTTATCATGAATGGCCCATTTCATGGCTAGAAATTCCAGCCGGTGAGCAGGATACTTGGATTGTGCATGATTAAAGAGATTTACTAGCAAAGCTATCGGGCCTGGCTTAGTCGTTCCCATCTTGCACTTGTGGATAGTACAGCTCCCAAACCACTAGTAGATGCATCCACGGAAAGTAGAAATGGCTGAGAAAAATCTGGATGAACTAGCAGTGCCTGGTCAACTAGTGCTGATTTCAAAGCCTCAAGCGTAAGTCGACATTCGGCAGTCCAGTCTGCAGCAGTGAGCCTGCGAGGGGGACCAGGCCTCCACCCCTGCCTCTCCTAGGCTTCTCTGACCTGTAGTTAGGCTGAAACAATGGCTTAGCAACCATGGAACAATTCTCAATGTGTAGTGCTGATAGTATACTACCAAACCACAGGAAAGAACCTGTTTCGATAGGAGACGGTGGACACCATCAGCTTCATTATCTCACTCTCAGTCACATTCAAAATGGTTTGAACTTTAGCAGGGTCAGTGGCTGCACACCCTCCTGAGAAATGATGTGGCCCAAAACTTTTACAGACTCCTCAGAAACTTGCACTTAGACGGAGACAATTTAAGGTTGTGCTACCTCAACCGCTGAAAAACCATCTCAAGTCTCTGCAGACTCTCTTCCTCCGTCTTAGCAAAAAACCATCAGATCATCCAAGTAACAAAGGAGACTTAGAACGTTTTGGTCACCAAAGATGGTCAGCATCATTCTCATAAAAGTAGCCGGGCTGTTGCAGAGGCCCTGAGGTAACCGATTGTACTCCGTGCAGACCTAAAGGGGAGGGAAAAGGCAGTGTATTTCTTGTCCTCTTCATGCAGTGCACGTTGTAATTCATTGTGCTGAAGAAGGCATTACCTCCAGCGCAGCCAGTACATCAGCCTGATGAGGCAGGGGGATGAGCATCCTTTACTGTGCGGGCATTTAACCACCTGAAGTCAGTACATAGGCGCAAGTCCCCATTCTTTTCCGCCAACCAGCACCAATGGTGAGGCACCACTCGCTGCTGGATTTTCTGACGATTTCCTTTTCCTCCATATCATCCAGTGTTTCCCTGAGTTTTTGGTAATGAGCTGGGACAGCCTACTGATAAGGTCACCGAAATGGGCGGTCATCAGTCAGCCGTGTGCGAAGGCAGAACCTCCTTTGCCTCGCCACAATCTAGGCTATGTCTAGAGAACACTGTGTCATACTTCCCAATTGTTGACAAGTTTATCTTTCCAGAACTGTGAAACTGGACACTCCTCAACAGACAGGCCTTGAAGTCCAAGATTCTCAGTGTACTGTTGCCATTATACACCACCAACTGAACTCTTAGCTGTCAGACTGCCACTGTTATCATGTCACATTGAGCCTTTGCCACATTCTGATGAGCTGCTTGCTGCTTGACATTATTAAAATACTCCAATGCAATGCAGGGGTACACATCCGCCACTTTAGCATTTCGTCTCAGGGTAACTGCCGATGTTGTTAGATTCACAATCTTCACAGGGAGCCATCCATCCCCCCACAGAGAGCGTACACTACTCTCCCCCACTGGTATGTGTCGATTCACACAACGAGACGTGCTGGGCTCGACAACAACAGTACTGCCCACAGAGAGTTTTGTGTTTGGGGTTAGCGGCCCCACACCAGATGCTCACTCATGGGGTTGGAGCGTACTGCTCTCTTCAACTCAATGGTGCCCACTTTATCTGGGATGGAGTCTCCTCTCCATCTCTCCAGATTTGACATCCACACTGGCTGGAGAGGAACCTGGTGTACCCGCCACCCGCCAGTACCTGTCATTTGATTTGATCTGTCTAATCAGAGACTTCCAACACATTAGTGCCCACAATGAGTTCATCAACCTGCCCATCAACAACAAGCACTGGGACTACATAACAGAAGCCATGAAGTTGAATTTTTAAGTCACACACATGCCCACTGGGCTAGTTTGTTCCCACCACAACCCCACCAGGATGATGTCTGAAGGAGCTAAAAGCCTCTACCACTCCTGCCTCCTCCTCAACTCGAGGTACAATATCTGCGCGCAGAGTAGTAGCCATGGACCCACTATCACTATCCCCTTCAGCTCAACTTTATCCTGTACTAGCACAGTGGTGTAAAACAAACTGTCATTCTGAGTAAAGTTCTCATTTGTGTTCTGAAAAATGACTGTGTTGTTCTTGGGTACTGACTCACAAAAGTAAGAATAAACAGATTGGATATCATCATCAGTGGAGGAAAAATAAGAATGCCCCACATTTCCCTCCTCAGAACGGAGGCTTTCTAGTTTTCGAGACCTGCCAGTCTGTCCACATCCAGGGTTCTGTCGGCCCAGCCTCACTACAGTCAAAGCTCATGTGGCCCAGAAAAGACTGACTTACAGCTGGTGCATCTGACAGCGAGCTTTGGTCCAGTGATTAGTGCTTCCACAGTCAGCGCACTCATGCTGACGTTTGTGGAACTGTTTACGGGGGCCCTCTACATTTAACATGTTTAAGTCATTAAGCAGACGTCTCTTATCCAGAGCGACTTACAGTTAGTGCATACGTTAAGCTTTTTTTTTTTCATACCCCGTGAATCAAACCCACAACCCTGGCGGCAAACACCATGCTCTACTAACTGGGCTGGCTATTTCCCTCCACTAACCACCCAGAAGCGACGCTGGTCCAATTGTGCGCCGTCCCATGCGGTCTCCCGTGGTCGTGCGACAGAGCCTGGATTCGAACCAGGATCTCTAGTGGCACAGCTAGCACTCGATGTTTAGTGCCTTAGACCACTGCGCCACTCACAGACTGAGTATTGCTGAGTATTGCTGTCCAGAGCCTTCTCTAACAAAGTCAAAATACTTTCTTTAATGCTCCACCCTCAGATACAGATGGTGCCTGGTCTGGTTCACGGCCACATTGAGAAAAAAGATGACACATTAGGTCTTTTTCACAGGACCCACTCCTCCTGAGGGCAGTCAAAAAGGAGGAGGAGGAGGTCGGGAGAGGTTGTGTTTTCTCTAGCAGAGGTAAGTATGGCTTCTTATATGGTGTTGAAGTAAAGCAAACCATGTATTTAGATTGTAGGTAGGTATTGTAGCTAGGTATTGTAGGTAGTTTATTTAGGTAGTTATTGTAGGTAATAATTGTAGGTAAGTATTGTATTCGAGCGGTGCCCGGTGAAGCACGAGGCTAGCACGAGGCTAGCAACCCACTACCTGGACCAATAAAGCTAGCTAGCTAGAGGGTAGCTACTGTTAACTTTTAACAACTGTGGATAGTTGTTTCCAATGTTATTTCAAGCTTAAGAGTACCTGTAATTAAGCTAACTAGCTAACCTACCATTCAGCTGTTTTTTCTAACCTCATTATCTAAGGCATTAACGTTAGGTAGTTAGTAGCTACTGTATTTAATTACAGCTACTGATTGCAGAAGACCAATGTCTTCTTGTTCCACCCAGACAGCGCTGGCGTCGGGTAAGTTTGGCTTATACATAGCTTGGGCTTTGTCGAGTAAGGCTTAAACTATGTATTTAGATTGTAGTTAGGTATTGTAAGGTAGGCAAAGTGGGTTGTTGTGGGTAGTTATTGTATGTAATTATTGTAGGTTAGCATTGTATTCGGCCGTGCCGGGTGTAGCACGGCTAGCTAGCTAGCTAACTCACCTCCTGGACTAGCTGGCAGTAGCTATTAGCAAATACCGGTAGCAACTAAATACACTATCCTTTTTAGCCAGCTCATTACTTGTTCGCAGTAGACATGCCCAAAACAAAGTCAACACAGCAGCCATTAGCTAGCATTAGCCATCACCACCAGCTCTGACTAGTATGCAGCTAGATACACATATTTGCTAGCTAGCCAATGCGTTTAATGCTCGTGCTATGAAAGAACTAGACACGGACACGATTATCTGTTTAGGGGCAAGTTAAACACACCTATTGTTAGTTTGTTGTAACCAAGTATTGGTGCTAAACTGTGTGTTATTGGATGCTAGCATGCTATTAGCTATGGCGTCATAGTTAGCTAAAGCTGAATAAAGTAAGTTGAGTCTATTCCTTGAAAACATTGAACCGCAGTAGTTACAACAATTCCACAATTTCTAAGTGGAAGTTGGGGAGTTTTTTCGGGTGGTTCAGTGAAACAATTATAGTTTCTGAGGTGGAAGTTGGGAGAGTTATATTTGGGAGTTTTGGTGAGGGAGGCCCTACTCTCTCCTTTCCCCCAGATGTTTAGTTCATTTCATTCCGATCTCCTCTGCATTATGTAGCCTTTTGCTACAGCCTGTCAACTATGCCTCTGCTATCCCTGTTCTCTCCTCTCCTTTGCACAGGCTACTGCCTCACACCACGCGTGAGCCATGCTGCCTCTCTAACCTGGTGGTCCTGCACGCACCACACACCTGGAGTTCCAGGTCTCAGGCAGCCTCTGGACTTGCCGTTCTGCTGCCAACAAGGCTGACTTCATCCCAGCCTTCAGATATGCTACCCTCCAGTCCCTCGACCCTAGCGTGATGAAACATGGATTACCACTGGGAAACACTGCTACTCCTACTAAGCTCTCTCCTCGTCTTCCTGTTCTCGCATACCCCGAGAGCATCTGAAGTCAGAGGGGCCAACAGGAATCCTCTTCTCTCCCAAGTGGAGATTCTCAATTTTTCCCCTAACCCATCTGGTTCTATCTCCTCATTTGAATTCCATGCTGTCACAGTCACTAGCCACTTTAAGCATCCATCCTTTGTCATCTATCGCCTCCAGGGTTCCCTTGGAGAGTTCATCAATGAGCTTTGACCCTTGATAAGTTCCTTTTTACTGAGGATGGCTCACCCCTCCAGTTTTGGGGGATTCTCAACCTCCCTCACGTCCTTACATTTGACTCATTTCTCTCTGCCTCCTTCTTTCCACTCCTCTCCTCTCTTTGACCTCACCCTCTCACGTCCCCCCCTACTCACGGAAGGGCAGGCAATCCGCTTTGACCTCATCTTTACACTAGATGCTGCTCTTCTACTAATCTCACAACACCTTCCTCACATCTCGACCATTACTGTTCCTTTTCTCTCTCGCTCTCCTCCCTCACTCACTCTGCCCCTACACCAGATGGTCGCTAACCTTCGCTCTCTTTCCCACTACTCTCTCCTCTTACTCTCTCTCATCTCTTCCCTCTGCTCAATCCCTTCTCTCCAATCTCCTGGATTCTGCCTCCTCAACCCTCCTCCCTCCCTCCCTTTCTGCATCCCTTTGACTCTCTGTGTCCCCTATCCTCCCGGCCGGCTCGGTCCTCCCTCCAGCTCCGTGGCTTGATGACTCTTCCGAGCTCCCCAGAACAGAGCTCCGGGCAAGCGGAGCCGAAATGGGAAGAAAACTAAACTCCCTGCCGACCTGGCATCTTTTCACTCCCTCCTCTACATTTTCTTCATCTGTTTCTGCTGCTAAGGTCACTTTCTACCCTCCTAAATTCCAAGCATCTGCCTCTCAACCCTACGACTCCGCACATTCTCCTCCCTGCTGAATCCCCCCCCTCCTCTCTCTCTGGGATGACTTTGATCCAACCACTTCTGAAAAAAGAAGGTTGACGACATCCAATCCTCGTTTGTTAAGTCTAATGACACTGCTGGTCCTGCTCACACTGCCTACCCTATGCTTTGACTTTATTTCCTCCTCTCTCAGATAAAATCTTTTGCGACTCTTGTGACTGCCAGGCCACCCAGAACAACCTGCCCGCTTGACCCCATCCCCCTCTCTCTTCTCCAGACCATCTCCGGTGACCTTCTCCCCTACCTCACCTCGCTTGATCAACTCATCCCTTGACCTGGCTATGTCCCTTCCGTCTTCAAGAGAGCGCGAGTTGCACTCCCCTTCCTCAAAAACCAACACTCGATCCCACTGATGTCAACAACTACAGACCAGTATCCCCCTTCTTTCTCTTTTTCTTTCCCAAAACTATTGAGCGTGCCGTCTTTATCCTTTCTTGCTATCTCTCTCAGACCAGACCTTCTTGATCCAAACCAGTCAGGTTTCAGGACTGGTCATTCAACTGAGCTAACTTCTCTTCTCTGTGTCAAAGGCTCTCCACGCCTGCTAAAAACTGTCTCTCCTCTGTCTTGTCCTTCTAGACTTACTGTCTGCCTTTGATACTGTGAACCATCAGATCTCCTCTCCACCCTCTCCGAGCTGGGGCATCTCCGGCCTGTGGCTCACTCCCTGGTTACGTCACTACCTGGGACCGATCGCTCCCTGCGCCAAGTGGCGGCTGGCGAGAAGCTGTCTCCGCACCACGTGCTCCTCACCACTGGTGTCCCCCCAGGGCTCAGTTCTAGGCCCTTTCCTATTCTCCCTATACACCAAGTCACTTGGCTCTGTCATATCCTCACATGGCCTCTCCTATCATGGCGTTCGCTGACGTTTACACAACTAATCTTCTCCTTTCCCCCTTCGACCTTAGGTGACGAATCGCACTCTCCTGCATGTCTGGCAGACATATCTGAAGAATGGATGACGGATCACCACCCTCCAGCCTGAACTCTTGGCAAGACTTGGAGCTGCTCCTCCCCGGGAAGGACTGCCCGTTCCATGATCTACGTCATCAAGGTTGACCAACTCGTCCTCCTCCCAAGAGTGCGAAGAGCCCGGTGTGACCCTGGACAACACCCCTGTCGTTCTCCGCTAACATCCAGGCGGTGACCCGATCCTGCAGGTTCATGCTCTACAACATTCGAGAGAGTACGACCTTGCCTTACACAGGAAGCGGCACAGGTCCTAATCCAGGCACTACCCTGTCATCTCCCTGGTCTGGATTACTGCAATTCGCTGTTGGCTGGGCTCCCTGCCTGTGCCATTAAACCCCTACAACTCATCCAGAATCGCAGCCCGTCTGTTCCACCTTCCCAAGTTCTCTCACGTCACCCGGCTCCTCCGCACACTCCACTGGCTTCCAGTTCAGCTCACATCTGTTCCGAGACCACTAGGTGCTTGCCTATGGAGCTGTGAGGGGAACGGCACCTCTGTACTTTCAGGGCTTCTGATCATTCCCTACACCCAAACGAAGGCATAAGTGCGTTCATCCACCTCTGGCCTGCTGGCTCCCCCCTCTGCCCGGAAGCATAGTTCCCGCTCCAGCCCAGTCAAAACTGTTCGCTGCTCTGGCACCCCAATGGTGGGACAAGCTCCTCACGACAGCCAGGACAGTTGGAGTCACTCACCACCTTCCGGAGACATTTTGGGGAAAACCCCACCTCTTTAAGGAATACCTGGGGATAGGATAAAGTAATCCCAATTTCCTACCCCCCTTAAACTAAAATAAAAAAATAAATATAAAATAAATAAAATTAGGTAAAGTATGTAACCCACTGGCTGGGTAGGTTGAATGCAAATTTGTAAGTCGCTCTGGATAAGAGCGTCTGCTAAACTAATGTACGAATGTAAATGTAAACGGCAACCTGCTGTGAAAAAGTTGTGTTCTCATGCTTTTCACGTCTCCCTTTAACAGTTCATCCAACCGATCCCCAGTACCAACACACTCACTGGCTGTCCAGTCAGCGAATGGGTTTGCTCTTAAGTTACATGGCCCAACTCTTTATCACAGGACAGTTGCGTACAAACATGACTGTCAACTCTGAGCACTGGATCGATAAGGTCCTGCCCTCACTCACAAGAGTACTGTTCGGCTGCCACTCTGCAGCTTTGTTAAGCCTAATCCAGAAATCTATTGGACCCTCATTGTATATGGTTTGACTGAATAGAAATCAGCTAATGGCATACCTGAGACAGACAGTATCCCCAAAGAGTGTTTAGCGAAAACACTTGAACACCGCCTTGACCTGTCAGACAACAAGGTTGTTCTGGCTTCCAGACTCTGGTCCCACATCCGTTGCACTCCCCCATGAGCCTAGACATCACCTCCCCAACATTCCCAGACCCAGTTAACCCCTCTTCTCTAGGTAGACTTCCATTAACTCCCTCCCACCCAGGAGAGTACTTATCTGAGTCATCACCCCTAAAAAAGAGGTGTGGAGCACTCAACATCTGACTTCACAACCAGATTCAAGCTTGGGTCGCCTACCATGGTTGACCCACACTGCTCCAGGCAGGGGAAACTGCTGGGGTTGGTGAGGCCCACGGGCAGGAGAAAGACTTGAAACCCCAGGCTCAAGTAAACTGATCTGATAGATTCTCCTATCTCTGAACCAATCTGTTAATCAGGTCACTAAGCTGACTCGGAGGCGTCCCTAATATCACCGAGTACGTGATGACATGGTACATCAAAAGACAGAGGTGGGATACAATGGTCAGGTGGAACAAACAGCCTCCATCCCAGTGCTTGCAAACTTCAGGACTAGCAAAACCTCTCTCCATCCCAGGGAGCTGACTGTACAATTGGTTAAATGGGAAGGGGACACCCCTCCTCTACCCACACTAAAATCCCCAGCATAACAACGTCTTATGGATTTGAGAATCTTTCCATGGCTTCAACAGAGCACTAAAATACATGTAATTCGAGTACATTCAAATCCCTAAAAAAATAAATGCAATAAAACAAATTCTCCAAAAACATACAAATAAGCACGAATACCTGTATCTAATGAATATGCTAGCATTCACTTTCACCATGTTTAGTAGTGGGATTTCACTTACAGTAAGCCATCAACAAATTCCACAAGCAGGTGTGCACTCATCCACATGCGTACAGCTCCGGTCTTTATGCCAGCTGACCAGTCGGCAGTCAGCGTAATAGGCACACAACTGGCTAATTCTGATGGTTGGATAATTTTTTTATTCGAAGCCTGCACACAAGAGACAACACACAATGTTAGCTCTTGGTGCAGCCACAGCTCTCACAGGCACCTTCAGGCTAGTTTCAGGCAAAGAGAACAGGTGCTGCATGCACACATTCAGTGCCTAACAAACACACTACTAATACAAGTAAAATGATATACAACTATAATTCTGACAAAATAAATGACATACCTGTACAGAAGAGACAACACACAATAGCTTAGCCCTTGGTACAGCCACAGCTCTGGGCACCTGCGTTGAGCATGCAAAGAAACTCACTGTCTAATCAGAGACTTCCAACACATTAGATTCCCACAATGAGTTCATCAACTTCTGCCCATCAACAATAAGCACTGGGACTACATAACAGAAGCCATAAAGTTGAATTTTGAAGTCACACACATGCCCACTGGGCTAGTTTGTTTCCACTACAACCCCACCAGGATGACAGTGTCTAAGGAGCTAGGTTCCCCCTCTACCACTCCTGCCTCCCTCACCGAGGGTACAGCCGTGGCATGAAGTAGTAGCCATGGGACCCACTATCTAACACCTTACAGCTCAACTTTATCTTGTACTAGCACAGTGGTGTAAAACAAACTGTCATTCTGAGTAATTCTCATTGTGTTTCTGAAAAATGACTGTGTTGTTCTTGGTACCCCAAGACTCACAAAAGTAAGAATAAACAGATTGGATATCATTTCATCAGTGGTGGGAAAACAAGGTCACCCCACATTTGCCCTCCTCAGAACAGGAGGATTTCTAGTTTTCCTGGAGACCTGCCAGTCTGTCCCACATCCAGGGTTCTGTAAGCTGCCCAGGCCCTCACTACAGTCAAAGCTCATGTGGCCCGGAGAAAAGCCCTTGAGCGTGTAGTGCATCTGACAGTGATCTTTGGTCAGTGAT